>NW_018021883.1:15920-35131 GCF_002006095.1 Pseudomyrmex gracilis
TCTCTCTCTCTCTCTCTCTCTCTCTCTCTCTCTCTCTCTCTCTCTCTCTCTCTTGTGCGCTTGAGGGGTCTGTCCCAGAGCGTCTTTATAAATAAAGCACATATCTATCTATCTATCTATCTCTCTCTGCCGGATGCTATTCGCGATAGAAGTCGCGAACTGCTCTCCCGGCGAGAGTGGTCAAACGAGGAATTGACTTCTCGGTCGTACGCTATTCACGACTGGAGTCGCGAACTGCTCTTCCGGCGAGGGTGGTCAAACGAGGAGTTGACTTCTCGGTCGGACGCTATTCACGACTGGAGTCGCGAACTGCTCTCCCGGCGAGAGTGGTCAAACAAGGAGTTGATTGCGGAGGAATAAAATAATATGATACTTCTAGGCGATTATGCGTCTCCGATAGGTTCCGAGTATGAATCTTGAATTGGATTCTTAAGTGGTGGAACTCCCGATTAAAATTTGTGGGTGGACTTACTACTTGCTGCGGACTGGTGGTGTCGATTCTCAGTTGAGGCCGGTGCGGCACTGTAATTCGCTCGGAGTTGCAGGTCGGTGGTGTTGGTGCCTCTGGGATCTTGCTCTCCGCACTCACTGTCACTCACTTACTCACTCACTTGCTTGCTCTACTCACTGAAATCTGCGGCTCTTTGTGCTTCTAGACACGCGGCGCGGTTCTTTCTGATTCCGATTCCGAGAGTTCTGGCTTATATACAATTTTGAGTAAGCAAGGACTCTCCCAATCGGAAAACTCAAAAGTTGAGCTTTGCTGGTTCCTATTTGTTAATTAGTCGGTCGGGCGACTTGCGAGATTGCCAATCGGCGACGATCTCTCGCCTCGTCCGATTTTTTGGAGAAGGAAAAAGGGAGAGTGTTGTTTCGATCACGCCGCATAGACCTCTTGCTATTTGTATATAATAAAATTGCTCGTGGCGCCGGAGTTCTATTTGCTCCGGCTGGTCTAATTTTTATGAGAGGTGTTCTTCCTGGCCCAGAAATATCCGGGTTTGTTTGGAAAGTTGCTCGGGATGTTTAAACAATAATAAAAATTTCTGTTCGCTATCGTCTACGAAGGAATTTTTAGGATCGTTGCTAGACTCGGTTTATCTTTTCGGGCGCCGATATAATTTCCATTTGCACTCCTATCGTCTTTAAGTTTTCAACCGATAGGAATCCGTTCGAGTTATTTATTATTATTTACAAAAAAAAGGGTTCGCTATGCGCTGGCGCGTCGTGTCGCAGGAAAAAGAATACCGTGGAGTCTCCAGGACGTAACAATATCATAACAGTATAATGTAAATGATTAATAACAAATATTCAGTGTCATACATATCTTTTTTTAATAATAATATAATATATTATTACATATACTGTGAGCGACTTTTCTGTACTTTCTCTCGTCTCAGGTGGTGTACAAGAGCGTCACACACACCTTCGGCACATCCTCAGTCAAATACAAAACTTTATCAAAAATACAAGTGGGCGCCAGGCGTAAAAATCACGCCGCACGAACGAACGTCAACACGACTTTACGATACTCACTGATTACCTTGGACGTGACGGCACTTACCGCAAAATTACTCGGCAGCTCAGATGCTGAAACGGAGAGGCAGGGGTTCGGGAGGCGGCTTTAGGCGCAGAGGAGAAAGAAACTCAGCGCAGTAGATATAACATAACAGAGTAAAATATATTTGGATTTTACTGGGGGGACATAAATGCAGCGGCCTGTTTACATAAGCGGAATTTGTAGAATGCGATATCGGGGCAGTGATGGGAATTTGAGCCCGCGCACGCTACCGTTTTTCTCCCTCTACTTACGCATTATAGACGCTTGGTTCATCCGTGTAACTCGGCAGCACCGACGGATAGACCAAGCGTCTATGTGTGCGTAAGTAGAGGGAGAAAAACGGTAGCGTGCGCTCGAATTTCCATCACTGTATCGGAGCCGGTCGACGGCACGCGGCGGTTACGGCACCTATATACGGTACGTAAACAACAAAGGTCGTGGATGGTCAGTACGCAATGCGCGGCGCGATTCGGCAGCGACCTCCTTGCTGCAGGCCAACGGCAGAGTTACATCGAATAATTCAAGAAATGATACATTGATGACCAAAGTTGTTAGGGCCGAGAAATTATTCCTGTGACGGCAAGCTACGGCGCGCGATGGGAACACGGATCGGCCTATTCAATCGCTGACGCAATCTTCAAGCGCACCGGTGTAAACATGATAGGCTTAGAATGTACTCTGCAGAAAAGAAATAACAGCGGCACGGCTCGAGACCATCCACGATATTGTACGCACTTACGGAGATAGGCTGACCTGCAATAACTACTGCACGGGAACAAAAATGTCTAATAAAAAATACGAATTAAACGAGACGGCACAATACACGAGGGACTGTTGCGACCGTGGAAAGAGAGAGCGATCTTTACAAATTCACCAGCGCGACACAATACACGCGAATTAGCAACTCATATGTCTCACGATAACAACCGGCACAATTACTTCCGCGTCGAATCCGTGACACTAAACAACGGAATTCGGATTATCGGAGCAGTATAAACGGAATTGACACGCGGCACGTAGTTGCAGAGGTGAGAAAACCTGGCAGCACTTACGTTGCGTCGGCAGTTACTTCTAGGTCGGCTCCGGCACTCTCGTCCTTCTCGACCGGACAGTTTCAGCCCCGGTTCCTCCTCAGACGGCTGGCGATCGGCACTAATTACTTCACTTAGCGATGGCACACAAAAACAAAGGAGGCAATCCCGGCAACTCACGTCTCTTCTCGTATGCACGACAGTGTCCGTCGAGTCTCACAGCATTCGGCTTCCGCGTTACTCTAGATCTCTTCGTATGCTAAGCAGACAATCCGGCGATCGCGGCGCGTGGCGCGGTGATCGATTGCCATTTGCGTAAAATCCGTGTTATCCTTCCAAGGATGACTTTATAGCTGCGCCGGATCTTCACCGCCCAATTCTTGTAGAAGATTTCTAGCTTTGTAGGGCTGATTTTCCACCTCGAGTCGGCAGGTCGTACGCTAGTCGGATCCCGACAACGTTCTTGTTATCCGAGTAGCGCTTCCTTCGATCGCCCTTGCCGGGACAACCGATATCTTTTCGCCACCCGACTTTTCAACTCGCACGTTACTGCCTCGTTAGCTCGCTGTTTCTTCTGTCTTCTGTCTTCTTGCCGAAGCACAGTGAGTCTCTCTCTCTGATCGCTGTAAATTATAAGACGACACAAACACAAAACAATTGGCCGCGGAACGGCCCGCTCTACGCTAATTAGATTTGATTTTACACGACATAAAATAATAGAGTGCGCGCGCTCAGCACGCGTTACGCTACTTCGGCGGCAAACGCCTCGACATGCAAAATCGGCGCCCTACGAGGCACCATGCAACAAAGAAATAGGTCGTTCTCTCTAAATAACAAGAGACGCGAGCTTACTGTCCTCCCTTTGGCCACGTAATTACACTGGGACACCGAAAAAGTGTCACGTTACAGTACATACATATATGTACATACATATATGTACATACATAGTACATATTGGGTTGGCCAATAAGTTCGTGCAGTTTTTTTACTCACATCTCGAGTCGGTTAAAGTCACCAAACGGATGTAGATGATTTTCGCTCAATTTTGATATATGGAAAACATCTCTGCAATTTCTCGCGTGTCCCGTCAATTAGTGTCGATTAATCTTCACTTTGTCGCTTTATTCGTCGACAAAAACCGCATGAACTTATTGGCCAACTCGATACTTTTTTACAATATTATTTTGAATCTCTTTATTTGGTGAGTAGCTAGAGGCGGCCGGTAGTCAGGCAAAGTGATACTCGCAAATGAAACAATGTTTGATTAAACAAATGCTGGCTGATAATCTGACATGTCGACGGCGCGGCCGAGTGCAAGAGATACTTTATGTGTTACACTACACAATTAAATTTATATAACGAATTAATAATAATGCAGAAGATTCTTCGGGCTCTGAATTTTTTAGACTAAGAAATGAAATGAAATTCGGTTATTGGAGTCGTTTGCAGGATCTTGTGCAGAAATATGCTTTTACATATATATTTATATGTATGCATATATATACGTATTTGAAATGAAATTTCAATTTTTTCCCCCATATAGGATACTAGATTTGCATCACATATATGAAGGACCCCGTGTACCTCCATAAATAATTTTAAAATATTGCAAAAACAACTTTTCAGCCAGTTCAAATACGTACAGACGGCGTCATTAATTCGAAGAATAGGCGCGGGGATTGGAGGGCAAGCGGGGCGGTTGCTCGTAGAGCCAACTAACGGGCGCCGTACTAACTAACTAGTAGCAATTGGGTGTCCACAACTACGTGGACACCCGGCGCCCGTTGGCGCTACGAGCAACCGCCCCGCTTGCCCTCCGATCCTCGCGCCTATTCTTCGAATTAATGACGCTGTCTGTACTTCGCGGTTATCCTCGCGCGATAATATTTTAGAATACTGACACACGGTTGCGAGACATTATAATAAAAGAAAACTACATCCTGTAAATTAGCTGCTGATCAGAGTTGCGCCGCATCGGTGGACTTTTATCTTGTCTTTTTTTTTGTACTGTCGGTCTAAATTCTAGTCGGCAAGAGTCGTCTACAGATTGTTACTATTAAAATTAAATCTAAATGTTATTTAACAAACAAGTTTCTCTGCCTTATCACACGACTGCCTCCTAAGCTCACGCCTCTCCGTTTAAAATAAAGTCAACTGGGCTACCGAGTATAAAGTACCGTCACGCTGATTTAATAAAAGGGTTTTTCTTGGAGAAGCCAAAAATTAGTAGTGAGCCAGATCAGTGAGTTCGGCGTGAAGATTGGACGCCTGGCCCAACAAGGATTTCGGTTGGTGAGTAACTTTAATTCAATCTTGTCGTCGAAAGCGTGCCGTAGGTGTGCGGCATCTTTGCTAGAAAATCCTAAAGCGAGTTGCCCGTTACAATGCATACATATATATTGTGACATGATATCCGCGTCGCTCCTCCCTCGCCCCAAAAATTAGAATTTTTGCGGAAATTCGGAAAAGCGAGCTGATATATAGTACGAGCGCCAAGATCCTTCAGGGCTTGCATGCAATATATTAGAATAGACTTTTATTTTTACTTTTGTTTGTATGTAATATCGGCGCCTCACCGTCCCGAGGATCATCGTGAGACTTTTCGACGAGGTCAAGCTCCGTATATGAAAGGGAGAGAGAGAGAGAGGAACGGAGACGCAAAGTCTCTTATCAAGGTCACACCGAGAGTGAGGGTAGGTTGCTGCATGACAAAACCACGACAGGACATCTGCGCTTCTTATAACCTTACGATGGCCAGCGAGCGGAATGAGGGGAACGGCAAAGTGGACCGTCAACGAATCGCCCTCAGCCGACAACTTCAGCGCTATTTCCATCCTGCCATTGCATTGCTTTGTTCGTTGAGCTACTTGTATTGCTGCTGCTTGTCAGGAGAGACTATCCCGCTGCAGTTTTGCTTGCGCCGCTGCATGTTAACGCACAAGATCTTGCAAGCGTTCGAATTTCGCGGCCCGCTGATCTTGCCGCCTAGAGCGAGCTGGCAAGCCGCGCGGCGTAACCCCGTGACCCGATTGGTCGACGCGACCTACCCCACGCGACCTCAGCGCTATCCGGGGTATCGACTGCTTATTGAGCGACATCCTCTCTTGCTCGCGATCAGCTGTACCGCACGTACACGCATTTTTCGGGCTCCCGTGCGTTCGATTGATTTCCGTGCCGTAGAACTTAGTCGACTGTGCCAATATTCTCGTGCTTGTGGTGTGGTGTTCGAGCCGAGAAAGTGACCACGTCTGAGCTGTCGAGCCCAGAGGATGCAGCCGAGGACGAAGGAGACAAGCGAATGTCGGAGGACAACGAACAACGGTGAGGTGCCCGTTTCCATATTGTTAGCCACGAATCCGCGTTGCACAAGTCTCGTGTCGAGGTTAATCGTTGTGTTTACGTTTTGCGTATGTTGTATTTACGACGGCAAGGACGCGTCCTTCGTCCGTTTAGAAGTTTTGACAGCGGCCAGAATCGGGTTTTACGAAGTTTCGTGGCAGTGTATTGTAGGTTAAGTGCATGGAATATAATATTTTAAGAAATATAGTCAAGCCCTGGAGCGGCAGTGTCGCGCCAAGTAGCGTTTCCGTTGTTATTTTTGTCTGCAAACTTGTTGTGAATATTTTTTTTGTACCGTGTTATTCCTAACGTACCGCTCGCGTACCGTTTAGCTATTGTATTGTTCTAGCGATCAGCTGACGCGTTGAAGATTATTATAACGCGCCTTGTGCATTATTTGGTTGATTATTGCGTCCCGAATCGCGCTATTTTCCGTGTAGCCGTGGTTGTTTGAATGGCTCGAACTTCCGCCATAGAGTCATTGCGAGATCAAATATCGGATCAAAAATGTGCGTGGATGTTTTCGCGTGATCGGCCAGAGAAAGGTGCGAGTCGGAAGTGTCGCCGATCAGAAGCGGAAATCAAAGCGGATTAGATTAGTGCAACTTGCTGTTTTGGTGTGGTGAATTGTCGTGGCAAATATCGCCGGCGGATCGCGAACGTACTGTGAATACGGATCGGTGTATATCCTGTCCAGGGAATTTGCGTTCGAGCTAACCGATCGTATTGCCTACCATTCCGTGCGCCTAAACGACCCGCGTCGCGCTTTTTCGCGGGATCTTTGCAATAGAAAAGCCTTACGACGTCGCGTCCCCCTTGCGCATCACCGTGAGTATTTATTGAATGCATGTAAATTACCTGACCGTTCGGTTCCGGATCGTCGGCGGACCTAGAGCACGAAAACGGCGAAAGCTAAGTGGCGAGTCTATCAACTTGACTAGATTGCGAACACCGGCAAACAAAGTAATTTTGCGTTGATTTGCTGCTTGCTAAGAGCCTGCTTGCACGCTAATTTATTCTCGTGCGTTGCTCGCATCTAGTGACTGCGTGCATCCCCTCGCCTGCTTAGCCTGCGTCCAGCTTTACACCCTGCTACCACCGCTATCTCATTTCGGTAACGATTGTCTTTCAGCCGAATTCACTTGTGATTATCTCTCGTTCGGCAGATTTGCGGTATCGTTTTGTTTTAATTGTTCATCTCGTTGGTTAACGTTATTTGCTGCCGTCTGTTATTTATTGTAAATGTAGTAAAACTATGTAGTAAAACTATGAGAGTTCTAACTCAGGGTTTTACGAGGACCGCGGGGTATGACGTCACAGGGGAAAAGGTGACGTCACACAGAGGGGGGAAAAGGCGCGGGGCGTGACGTCACAGGGGAAGGGGTAATTACATCGCGCGGGAGGCGTGGCACTGCAGGATATGACGTCACGCGACATCAGGAAGTGACATCACACGGCGTCAGGAAGTGAGCTCTTTATGGCGACTTTACACGCGCACCAGAAGCGACTTTACACGCGGTGCATTATGGGGGCGGCAATATGGCGGTTTGACAATATTGCGATTCCAAGGTATGTACTTGTTACTGCAATAATATGCATGATATATTTTTTTACTGTTGTGTAACAATATGGCGACTCTAAGACATATATGTTTTTTATATAACATATATAAAAAAAACAGCAACTATGTATTGTTGTACATAATGTTTTCGGCATGTGCCGCGATATGTAACATTAAACGCAGTGCGCGTAAAGTTGCAGAGTTGCAGTTTTTTTAGCGAAATTATGCAAAGTTGCATTGTTATTTTTAGCGCAAAGTAACATTTTTTGAACGTTGTGCAACACTATGGCGACTCCAAGAAATATATGGTGTTATATATACATGAAAAACAGCAACTATATATTGTATATATTTAAGGCATTTATTCTTATATAAAACTGTGGATTATACCTAGTTATTTCAATATGTGCCGCGATATGCAACATTATACGCAGTATGCGCAAAGTTGTAGAATTGCAGTTTTTAGCAAGAGCGCAAAGTTGCAGAATTGCAATTGTTTTAGCGAGAAATACAATAACAAAGACGGTGCTATTCAGTTTTTATATTTAAATTTTAGTCATGATGAAAAATATTTTTTACATGCATGCGCGTAAAGTTGCAGAGTTGCACTTTTTTAGCGATAGTGTGCAAAGTTGCAGTTGTAATTTTAGCGCGAAGTAAAGCCGTACTATTCATGTTTTTATATTCAAATTTTATTCAGATTGTTCTTATGTATATATTTCCACGGAATAAATTTACTAGCTTGTGTATTTAGTTATTTTTATTTATGTATTTATTTGTTATTTTATTTACTTTGTCTTTTAATATGTTTTTTATATAGGTATAAGGAAAATCGAGAATCAGGATGGGATCAAAAGTTGCACATTAAAAAAAATTCACAGTTGTAGTATAAAAGAGAATTTAATCTATAATACGCTCGTGAAATTGTCACAAAATGAATCAAAGGGTCGATATGAGCAGTAAATACAAGGTGTTAGTGCATAAAAAGCAGTTTTTTTTATTAAAAAACACAACAGACGTTTCGGTCCATGGGTTAGGACCTTCTTCAGACCTTTTTTTAGTTTTTTAGAAGTTAAGGTTTTAAATTTGAATGTGAAATTATGTTTTGATTGGTACCATAAATCTACTTTTTTGGGTAGATATTTAAACTTTTTTTTGTCTCATCCGAAATCACAAAAAATTGGTACTATATTGAGCATGGAGAATAGAATAATGTTATTATCTGACCCTTGTTTCCAAAAGAATAATTTTAAATTTATGATTGAGGTGTTACTTAAAAATGATTATCCTTTACATTTTATTTTTAAGACTATAAGGAACAGGATCAGATTTTTACTTAATGATAAACTATATTTAAATTTAAGTTGAGATTCAAGTTTGGTAGAGAAAATACAATTTGGTTAAATCAAAAGGCGTCTTCTTCAGTAAAGTCTTCTTCAGTGTTATCTGAATGAAATTACAAAACTTGTGTCAGGTGTAAATTGTATAATGTGGGTAAAAATGAGAAAGTCACACAAGTAAAAATAAAAAATGAAAGAGTTTAATGAAAAAAAAAAAAAAAAAAAAAAAATGAAATCACAGTACCTTTTACTACAATTTCACATCTGGTTGGTTACACGTGTTTAAGTTGTTGACTAGTTGACAGTAACGGTTGTACTGAGTAAAAGTCACTAATATTTTGATATGTCATGTGGCAAAAAGCAAGTGTACATAAAACATATTTTATTCAATTTTGTCCAATAGCGGTAAATACAAATCGTCTAAATGCTCGGTGCCTTGCATCTTACTTAAACTGTGTTTCTGCAATTTAATGTGCAACATTTCGGATATGAGTCTTTTAATGTAATTCGGTTCCATATCTAATATTTTTGTGGTGTCCCAATTAAAAATATGTCCTGTGTTTATGGTGTGTTCGGCTATGACTAAATTTTTATTAAATGTTTTGTTGGATGTCGAGGAAGGTCGGGTGGTAAAGATGAAGTTTTAGTCTTGAACTTGTATTCTTATCTTTATTGCTCCGATTACAACGTTCCTTTTGTTCCTTACACGGCTGTTCCTCACTGTGGTAAACTCTTCGGCTTGCGGAGCCACACAGTGAGCTAGCAGTGTAATCACGGTCTCTGCCCTGCTTCATCCACCCGATCGATTTATAGTAGATCGATCGCGCTGATTCAGCAGGCCCACCGGTCCTAGCAACGGCCGTGCTAGTTATCGGTGCCGGTGTCGACACATGCTGCATTGCACTTCTGACAATGCGGCGATGTGTCGCACCCTGTGGCAACCAGCAGTTCTTCCTAGAACTGCTGCCTTCCTGCAACTTAACTAGGTCATTGAGCAATGACAGTGATGTCTCCTCACATTGCTCAATGGCCTCATCTCACTTAACTTTTAACACAAAAATTGGCGCACAACAGTTTTAACATAATTTTTATGTTCTTTGATCCTAGAGATAAGTTGACGTTTTGTCTGGCCTACATATGTGTTTTCACATGAATGACAATGTATTTTGTACACTACGTTTTTTTGGTGTATAGTGTCTATTGGATCTTTGTGAGACTTAATAAATTTGCCCAATTGACTTACATTACTGTATGAAATCCTAGTATTTTGAATGATTTTAAGTGGATTAAAATTATTAGTTAAAGGAGTAGAAATATATGGTATAACAAAATATTTGACTTCGGAAATATTTGTATCATCACTATTTTTATTAAGTTTGGTTGAGAAAAGTGTCTTGAGTCTTTTGTTAATGGTTCTAAATATAAAATCTGTAGGATAGGAATTATTGATTAAAATTTGAATAATGTTCAATAAGTTTTTCCGATGAAAGGATGGATCGGACAAAAGAATAGCTCTGTCAACCAAAGTATAGATGGTAATTATTTTGTGGCACATAGGATTTTGTGATAAGAAGTTTAGATATCTTCCCGAAAAGGTCGGTTTGTGGTACCAATCACAAACAATAGTATTTTTTTCGAGGATATTATTCAAATCTAAAAAACTAAGATGATTATTTTGTTGCAGTTCATGTGTAAATTGCAGTCTTTGGTTTATTGAATTGAAAATACTGAGGATTTCATTAATTTTATCATTAGGAATTGCCATAACTATATCGTCAACATTTCTAAAGTAAAAAGGGATGTTAAACCGTAGTAAATTTAAGGCCTTTATTTCTATATCTTGTAGAGTGATATCTGCTAATATGGGTGACAATGGAGACCCCATAGGTGTGCCGAAAGTTTGTTTGTAAATTATTTTGTTAAAGGAGAAATATGTAGAAGACAGTATGAATCTCAATGCTATCATAAACTCTTCTTGATTGATTTTGGTGTTTATCTTTATGTATCTCCACCTGCTCTCAACTGCTATTAAGGCTAGCTTTATCGGGACATTTGTAAATAAAGAAACTACATCCAACGAGCATATTATGTAATTATCATCTAATTTAAGGCCTGATAAAATATTAAAAAGGTGGAAGCTATCTTTGATGAAAAAAGGGGAAGTTGGTATGTTATCATTTATTAATTTGTGTAGGTAACAACTAATTCTATGTAGTGGACTATTGACAGTAGATACAATAATTCTAAGAGGTACTTCTGCTTTGTAAATTTTTGGAACACCGTACGCTCTAGGTAACAATGCATCGCTATCATACAAGAATCTCTTGTTATGTGGTTCGATAAAACCTTTGTTTGTCCATCTGGTTAAAATGCTGTTAAGTTCAGTTTCAATCTTTCTTATCGAATTTTTGTTGACAATACTATAAGTGTTACTATCATTCAATATGTGAGTCATTTTTTCTATATAATCATTCTTAGTAATAGCAACTGTGGTGTTGCCTTTATCAGCTCTAGTAAAAAGAATGTCAGGATTGTCTTTTATAAATTTGTGGACGTTATGAGCTTTGCTCAATAGACTCTTTTCTAATGTATTTAATTCTATTTTTTGTTTGATGAAATTGCTGAGATATGTAACTGTGAAATTACGGATGTTGGCTTTGGTTGTTACATCTATGTATTTTTGATATTGTTTTCTACATTCTTAATAGTTTCACATATGACTTTGTTCTTTTTGTGTCTAATCGGTAAGGTAAATCTATCTCCTAATTGTAATAATTCTACTACTTGCGTGGGAATATGGAGATTAAAGACATTTACAAACCATTTGTCATTAATCTTAGGATTTCCGACCTCATATTTTTTAAAAATTTGTGGAGTTATGTTAATGTTGTTGCTATGTGAGAATTGATTGAAACTAAACTCTGCATTTTTGTGAAAAATAACATTTCTATGGTTGTTGACTACTTCTGTATGTGTAATATTTGTTTTGTGGACATAATAATTTATAGGCTTAATATTTTGGTAACTCCAATAAATAGAATTAATTAGCAGGGCAATAATGAGCCATGGCAGGATGTTGTGCCGTAGAAAAATTAAAAAATGTAATTGAGACGTTTCGACTTTATTTTTTAAGTCCTTATCAATCTAAAATTATTTTACAATATTAAATTATTTTACAATCAATTATATTATTTTATAATCAATTATATTATTTTATAATCAATTATATTATTTTATAATCAATTATATTATTTTATAATCAATTATAGTCAACAACCATATATATCTTATAATAGTTATCTTTACGAAAAAGAACTACTGGCAGTAATATATTGCGGCAATGGTACGAAAAAATTACTGGCATTCTGTGTAAGTGCCAGTAATATTCTCAGTGATTCCTGTAATACCTAATAATATTCTTATGTGATTGTCAGTAACATTTATATTACTGACTTTATTTATATGTAATCGGCAGTAGTTCTTTTTCGTAAGGGTATTTACTGTCTTTTTTATCTTTTATAGTTCTTTTTCTATTTACTGCAACTGTTAACATTATATTAATTTATGTGCCCTATTGTAAAATTTATTGTATTTTTTTTTTTTTTTAACTTACAAACGAATATGTTGATTTTATAACACAAATATATAAATATTTTTATAAAATATATATATATGTATAACATTTATTTTAACTGTTAATTAACATTATAACAGAATATAGCATTTATTCTTTTTATATTAATTATTTTTATTCTTTTTATATTAATTATTTGCTGACGATTGCCAAATCACTTGTAATCCAAATTGCTGCGTAAGATAATTTGAAATCTATCAACCATCTGAAAGGTTAAGCAGTATTGAGCATGCGCACAATCGTAGCCAATAAAAATTAGGCACAACTGCCCCACGTATTTCGGCTTCACTCCTCTCGCCTATATTCTAGGTCTATGCTCCGTCCTTATATTCCATATATGTAATACTTCTATATCGCCAGTACAGTGCCGACCTGAAGTCCAAACATTACGGTGCAGACAATATAATAGCCTCTCTCTCGCGCAAGGTCCAGCTGCTTTGTGCGCATGCGGTGAACATTCAAGCACGCTTGGGCATTTCTCTTTTTTGCGTTCTTTCTTCGCGTTATCTCACTTTCCAATGCTTTATCTTGCTCGCACTCGCTTAGTAGGCGCGCCTGCGCATAATGACGCTCGACTATCTATGCCCATATTTGGACTTCGTGCGTCTCTTTTCCTCGGGCCTCGTGCCTCTCATTGCGAAGATACGTGACTGGCAATATAGAAGTATTACATATATGCTATATTCCTATGTCCATGACCTACACACGTCGGCTTTATAGTTTGTTGTCAGACACCTTGTATATATATATATATATACACAGAGTGTCCCAGAATTAGTGTAACATCTCTCGTAGGCAGGTAGAAGGAGTAAAACTGAGTCGAAAAGTCCTGAACTATTTTTTTCTATTACTTAAAATAAAGGAGTAATTATTGAGTAAATCAGGCCGACTTTTAGCCAGGCGCACGTCAGTGAGCCGCGCGGAGCGCTCACACACACTAGGCGCGCGGCTCATTGACATGCGCCTGGCTAAAGGTCGGCGCTGATTGGCCTGATTTACTGAATAAGTACTCTTTTATTATAAGTAATAAAAGAAAATGGTTCAGGACTTTTCGACTCAGTTTTACTCCTTCTACCTGCCTACGAGAGATGTTACACCAATTCTGGGACATCCTGTATATTAATATATATATCAAAAAGTAGGTTTCTACGGATAAGAGAAAATAGAGAGCAATCGGGAAAAAGCAATCTTTTAATTTTGTTTGTAATAAAAATTTAATAACACTAAAATATTACTTTTTACAAAATGTGTTCAAATCATATTGCTTATCTTAATCTACTAAAATTTACAGAAAATCTTGCATTTTATAACTTTATTTTTACACGCAATATATTGTTAAAATAACTTATATTTAATATTTTTCTTTTATTATATGTACAAAGTGCTTCCTTACATTATTTCCTATTTGGACGGAAAACATATATACATACATGTATACATGCATATATACACAATTTTAACTATTTGCTAATGCGTTTAAACTATACAAACTAGTTACAAGAATGCGGGGAAAGAAAAAAGACTTATTCCAAGTAGTCGTACGGAATGGAGCGTCGTTCGTCGATAAATCTACGCTTCTATCTAGCAAAACCGGCGAGCAGGTTTTTGATTCGTCCCGCGTCACAACCTCGTGAAACGCAGTACGACAAATCGCCCTAAAATGTAGATTTATCGACGCATTTTCTTCTTTTCTTTCTCTTTGCATTAACATTTCCCTAACGCTATTGAAATTAATTACGCGGGAGGTTGCGGAATTGAGAGTTATTTCCTTGATTTTACATACCTCCCGCGCGCTACCGTCCGGAGTACGAACTATGAACGCATAAAATTTCGGGTCACCGGATACAAATGCCTCGATGTAACTACCGCGTCCGTAGCCTTCGAGCTCGTCCGTCATATCGCCCAGGAAATTTCCCGTACGCGGTTCGTATTCGCCGGGTTCACCGTTGCTTACATAAATACACGAATCTGTATCGTAATAAAGAACGCGCTATTATCACATTGGTAATCGGAGAGGGTACGACCGCCTCGTCCCGTATTCGCCACAAAACATATATTACCTCGTCATTCACAGGCAATATATCGGTTACCTCGGAGCTCGATAATAGCAATACGAGACGTTCCTGCGACTTTACCATTTTGGTACTCGTCAGGTTCGATCGTTGCCCGAATTTTCCCCAAAACAAATTGAGGCACAGCTTTGCGAACAAGCGTAAACCTGGATTTTGCGCAATGTTTGCTCTATCTAGAGCGACCCTTGACTGTTTTGTATTCTCAAAGATATTGTTCTTTAGATTGTTTGTCCACGCATTTTCTCGGCTATCCGCTCGCCTCTTGCTTCAATTTGAGGAAACAGTTGATGTATTCGGCAAATAATCCTTCTTGACGCATATCGGCGTCGTATTGCCATATCTCGCTTACTGCAGTCACGAGATAACTCTTCTCCACTGCTTCGCGTAATTAACATAAAATCCACACTCCTTCGAAGTCACAATCACGCGGATTATCGTGCGAGCACTGAGTCTGCGAGAAGTTTTCGCAGCAACTGCGGCATAAAGCAAACAGTAGTTTGCCCTGCACATGGTACGGGATGAAAGAGATTACGCGGAGGGAGCACTCTACAACGCACAAGCCCCTAGACCGCGGAAAAATCGACACCGGTCATTGCCCCGATGAGCGAGGCGCACTCTTTCTCTCCGACGAGAATTTTTGGATGTCCAATCGGGAAAGCGCCGGTTCTCAACACAAAAGGATATAGAGATCACACGTCTACGTAACGTATCTACTGTGTACCCGTAACTTCGCGCCGAATCGCGATGTTTCCCGTTTGATCGCCGAAAAACGCGTCACGCGGTAAGAGCGGTTCGGCCGCGAGCATCGGATGTTGGTCTAAAAACGCTCGAATTTCGCGATTTTCCCGCATATCGCGATCAAAAGCACACTCCCATTTCTCCGTCACAATGTAGCCTCGTTTGCGAAGACGCCACGACGTTGTCGGTGTACGCTCATATCGCGAGTTTATCGTATCGTACACTTCGCGTTCCTCCGCGAAAACAGAGACGTTTGTCGCATTCCGTTTTAAAACACGCGGGACACCCGTGCCACAAACAGCCGTGGTATTGCAACACGTGACATTTACCGTTTGCCGTCTCGTAATATCGGTTGACGAGAATGCCTCCGACTTCCGCGAGACGATGTTCTCGTCCGTGACCCGCGTGAACAACGGCGTGGCCGAGCTCGCGCTCTTTTTACACCAGCCACTGCAGAGTTTTGCGAGATTGCGTATCCGCGAGGCGATATCCGCCGCGAAAAATGACATTGATCTCTTCCTCACGTAAACAGTTTTTGCGGAAAACTCGCATACATGTGGAAGCGATGGTCGTGCATTCTTCGAACGGACATACGTTTCCGCGCTCGAGAAATATCTTGCGGAAAGCTATGCACGCTCGCCGCAAGATATCAACGTCGTTACGACAGTAACGCAGTATCTCGCGTTGAAAGTCAAAAACTGCGTTTTCGCGCGTCTGTTTTGCGTGCCACGACAAAAAACGCTCGCGTTCTTCGCTAGATATACTATCCGGCGAGTAATATTCAACGGCTGGTAACAGTCCGACATACGACTGATTTGCGAGGGTGTTAAATAAATACGGAAAATATCCTTTTTCTAATCCATCCCGCAAACCAAAAGCTTTCGGCAATGCTGACAATCGCATCGGCATGTAATTGATATTATCGATGAATTTCGTATGTCCGACCGTTAATACGACGATCTTTGTTCCGTTTAACATTACTCTAGGATTCAATTCGATTTTTTCGCGATGTAACGCAAGATGAACTGCGCGTCAAACGCCTTGGCGTTATGCGCGATGCAAATAATCTGCTTGAGACATTTCGTTATTCTCGTAGCGAAATCAACGAATTGCTTCACCGGATCATCCCGAAACACGAATTCGCGCACACCGCACCACCGACAACGCATCGTCATATCGTTCTCAGCCGCGCACGTGACGCAAATCTGCTGCGCAACGCAAAGAGTGGGCACGTGAATTTTCACAGACGCGCTTTTCACTACCCTCGAGCGTCTTGTCCTGTCGGGTCTCAAACTCGTAAAACACCAATGCGACGCGTGCGTTTTTTCCTTTTCCGGTGAAATCATCGCATGCGAGAGGTTGAATGTAACAAAGATGATTCACCTCTCGCCGCAAATATTGCAAAACACGACGCCGCATTCGTGACCCGCGCTTGTTCTGTACAAACGCCCGCAATCGTCACACAATTGCAAGGCGCTGCATACACTCGACCGCCCATCTCCGTAAGAGTTTTCAGCCCGGTGACGCTCGAGACATTCGCGTCCGTAAAACGTTCTCTTGCATCGCTCGCATCTAATTTGCTCTACCTTTTCCGATTCGCACGACGGCACACCGCGACAACGCGGACATTTATGCAAGCAACGATGAATTCCTCGCCCAGGACGATAAGGCAGGTTGCAAGGAATGCAGTGTCCCTTGCTCCCCGCCGCCGCTCTTAAATTTAATCGGTGAATAGTGACGCGAATCCTTGCAATAAAGAATATTTATACGTAACAAGGATTTGGGTCCGAGAGAGGCGAGTAACGCGCTACCGTCATACATCGGTTTCCCGCCTTTCCCAAAAGTGGACGAATTATATACAATTATAGCTATCCCTTCGACGGCAAGGTAACGCTGAAAACGCTCGATTTCCTCACTATCGCATCTCTCCTCCGGAATTGAGACGCCCGCTCTCTCCACCAACTCTCGTGCCCATTGGCGTTGTAAGGAGAAGTTTGAGCGTCTCATTGCATTCCAGCGCTCATGCAGCTCATCCGTACGGGCGTTACCTCGCTCGAGGTATACCGTGCGGCATCGAGTGAGCGAGGGAAGCAAAGGTTGTCACGGTTTGTTATTGTAAGAATCGAGCGTTTCCCGATTCCTTCCTCCAGAGGACGGCCTCTTCCCGTTGGAGAGTGGATGGTGCATACGCGAATCGTAAACGATGCAGCGAGGTCTATTCCTCTGTTGCTTTGTGCAACTGAACTCACGAGAGATCAAATATTCTCATGAGTCAAGTCGCGCGCAAGACGGAAAAAGAAACCTGCTGCACCGTTGGTTAAAGTCGAGGAATTGAACCACACCCCGACGTAATCATTCGGTCCCAATAAATTTGTCGCGTATCTGTGGATTTCGCGAAATGCACCCTCCAGCCATTCTACTAATTCAGCGCCTGGTCGAAATTCGCGAATCTCGAATATCGCCTCCCTCCCAATTACCCCGAATCCCTTGAATCTACGCTCGTTTTCGGCCCGTAAAATTAAAAAAGTATTATTATTATTATTATTAGTATTTTCTCCGACCTGTTCGGTTGTGTCGTCGTCGTCGTCGTCATTCTCGTCGTTGTTGTTGTTGATGTTGTTGTTGTTATCGTCATTGTCGTCGGTGTTTTCAAACTTTGACAAATAGGTGGTTTCTTCTCACTTCCACCATCCATCGCTGACGTTCTTCCTCGACTTCTGCCCGCGGTATTACCCCCGGATGATCCGGTATTACTTCTGGCGCATTACGAGCGTGCAGCAGCACTCGCACGTCTTCATCATCTGAAAACATTAACATACACATATACACATATATATTCTATTTTCTCATTAGCGTGTTTTTAATAATTAGATAGCTTTACTTACCAGAATCAGCAACTACAGGAGGAGGAGGAGGAAACTCCGGTTTATCTATACGCGCTCTTCCTAAAATTTGAAATATTTTTAATTAATATATTTTTTATTTTTATAGAATTTCGTGTTTACTCATATACTTACGCAGGGGAGATTCTTCTTCTACTTCTTCCCTCTCGTGCTGTCGACGCTGAGCAGGGCGTGGCAATGGCGATACCCTGGCTACCGGCCGAGAATTCACACGAGGGGGTAGGCTCTCTACCCCGCTCGCATCTTGCACTTGGTGCCAACAAATAAATCGTGGTAACGTCGGTGCAGCTTCTTTGCTTGCCGTCATTACGTCACGATTGTTTACTAAATTGAATAAAACATACGTTATACAACAAGTTTTACTAGTATAAAAACAATATTTTTATTTAGAATAAAAACTGTCACTCACCCTCGTTATCGTGTATCATCCGCGCAATCAACTCTCGCACATCTTGCTCATCATAGTTAAGCGCCGTGCGAAAATTTACAACTTCGCACGCGATGCGCAATAACCGTGGGTCTTTTTCCAAAAATCCTAACGAGTGTAACGATGCGAGGAGTGTTTCGAAATCCGATGCGCAATTTGATAAAATAAATCTAAATTGTCCGCATCTTGTTGTACGCGTAACAATACCCCTCTCATGTGTGTTGACATAAACACATCAAAAGAGCATTGCATCACGTACATAGCAATATCCTCGATACTATTTGCAGACATTTTATTGATCTTCAAATCGCACTTTTACTTGATACTCGCTTGCAACTTTTAAACTATATTGTCTGATGTTAGCACTGAACTCAAAATCAGACTATGACTTGAGCTCGTCGTAACAAACTTTTATACGATATTCACCCCTAAAAATTACGAAGTGAGAGTTGAACTAAAATGTCACAAATTGATATACTACCATGATAAAAAAATACCCGGAATTTTTAATTTAAACCTCGCGGGCTTATCGGTTTAGAATTCTGTTGTTTGTGTCACGTTGGCAGCACTGTTACGGACACCCATGCCAAGCTTCTGCTTATCAG
>NW_018021884.1:0-2477 GCF_002006095.1 Pseudomyrmex gracilis
AGCAGCAACGGAAAATGTCAATACTCATCTATTGACCTCCCTTACATGTGTGCAAAGTTTNATCAAAATCAGAATTTTCGGGTTCGCGAGGTTCCCTTGTAAGTAAAATGGACAAGTGCGATTGTTACGATTTTATTTTTAAAACAAAATTATCTTTTTAAATTATTTTTCAATATAATAGTGAGTAAACATACCAAGATAACACTTATTTATTGAACACATATTGCAGGATAAGATGTGCAATGTCAAAGTATTTTAGAAAATACATTTTGGATTTGAGCGACCGTCAATTCCGCCGTCGCATAAAAAGTGAAACAGAAAAAATGTTGAGATCTATTTTTAAGAATAGAAGAAATGATGATGAAGAAACAAGAAGTGGTATAAGTTAATAATTTTTTACATTGTTTAATAGATGCGTTATTTTGAGATCTAATTAACCCTCAAGACCCACACTGGGTTACACTAACCCAGAGCGATTTGCAAAAGCGCGTCTTTTTAAACCGTGAAGTAGGTGGAGGTTCGGACTAGGGGGTAAAAACTTTAAGATCTCCTCTATTGATCCCTCTTTTGGCGCGATTCGAGCTTCTTCAGGAGCCGAAGTAGTTGATGAGAAAGTTCGAGTACGGGTTAGGTTAACCCTGTGTAGGTTTTACGTAACAAAAACATAAAAAACCGAAAATTGAAAAGGTAAGTAAACATGACTGTATTTTATTTTTAATAATTTTTTATGCATGGGATATGCATTAAAAAAAAAGAATAAAAATATACTTATGTTATTTTTTCACAGAAAGTGTTTTTTTACTGAAATATGTGATTTTGTAATAGACGCTTCGCTTTGTACTTTGTATATTTCATTGTACAGATAATTCATAATTGTTGAATATAATAGACTAATAATACTAATAATATTAATAATACTACTAATATTAATAGTACTAATAGTACTAATAGTACTAATAACATTAATAACACTAATAACATTAATAACACTAATAACACTAATAACACTATAATAACACTAATAACACTAATAACACTAATAACACTAATAACACTAATAACACTAATAATACTAATAATACTTTTTTATAAGATTGATAATATGTGTTAATATGTATTAATAATATGGCAATATTTTTTGTTATGAATAAATTATATAAAAAATATATAGTTTTCTTGTTATTTTATACATTAAGTTTCTATCGACCACTTGTATATACAAAAATATATAAAAGTCATTATTGTTTTCTTTTTCAAAAATTTTCTGATTTTTTGCATAAATACGTGTTCGTAATTATTATAATTACGTAATTATTATAATTATAATCTTAAATTTTCTATTTCTAAATAAAACAAAAATCGTTTAAATTGGTTGAATCTGTCGAAAGATACGAGCTGCAAAAGTTTTAGTGTTACGATAATCCATTTTAGAGAAGTTTAAAAATATCACTTGTTCAGCTCTTTGAAAAAATATACTTTTTTAAATAAATCAAAAAACGGATTAAAGCATCTTAAAGTTTAACTTCTTAGCTTTACATTAACCACCTTATTAAGTAGGTTTTCTTTTTTTCACAAAAATACAGCTATTTGAAAAAAAAAAAAATTTTGTGAAAAATTTTTAAATTACTGTTTATATATTGCAAATTATTTCGTTTCCTATAATAAATTAATATTTTTGGCTAATACCATCGTAATTGTGAGTCATTTTCCATGAAATTAAAAAAAAACGTTTAAATTGGTTGAATCTGACCAAAAATACTGTTACGTCCTGGCCCATGGATACGGTCGGGCTGTGGTGTGACGCAACAGTAAACGCGTCGTTTTCCATATTTCTCTCTACAGTGGACACGGAAGTCCTGCTGCGAGAGAGTCGAGCGAGTTTGCTTAAGTTCGTTGACAGGTCAACGGCGTACGCCGATCTTACTCTGTCTAACGAACACTCGCTCGTTGGTCCCTTTTTAGGTCTGAGACGCAAATCTCATTTACCAAGGACGGGACCTGGCGATTTTAACGAGGAAGTAAGAGTGGGTTGTACGGAAAGAAGGATAACAGAGAATAATTCTTTAGATTGATTCCACACACTATAAAGTAGTTATATTTATTGAAAAATCTAAATCAATGAATTAATAACAGACATGCAGAAATTAATACAATAAAGGAGCATATAATCGTTTCGTACAATGTAATCTACACGCTAAAACGCGAGTGTGAGAGAGAAAGAGAGTGCGAGTTCTTTAGTGTAGCCAGCCTTTCAACCCATGTTTATACAACTTAAATCATCTTAGAGATTTGTATCTAGATAAATTCGGTTTTATTTAATTTCTTAGGTTTCAATGAAAATAACGATAGGAATAAATTTGGATGTGNCATGATTCTAAGATTGATATTCGGAGATAAGCGAGTTTTGTTTGTTTCCGTTATTTAGAAAGGAAAAAGAAATAATTCGGACGCCGCCCAAGACGGTTATATACCGCGAG
>NW_018021884.1:3326-13663 GCF_002006095.1 Pseudomyrmex gracilis
TCGGTTTATTGTTTTCGGGCGTCGACACGATTTCTATTTGCGCGTCTATCGCGTCGAAGTCCGAGTCCGTTTGTGTTATTTATTGAGAAAAAAAAAGGAATTTATTGTATGTCGGCGCGTCACGTTGCAAGAAAAAGGGGCCCGTGGAGTCCCCAGGACGTAACAATACAGATCCGAGAAACTTATCGGGTTACGCTAACACAGTGTGGGGTGTACGGGAGTTTTTTGAGGTGTGAGTCCTGAGAGTTAAGGTATTTATTTTTTTTCATTAGTATATATTTTCAGAACTGTTTAAGTTTGCTTCAGACAAAGAACAATATGTTACAATTAAACCAGTAGATAGACAACGCTCTTCTTGTAAACGATATTCATTTGATAGAAGTTTACAGCATCAGAATGAATGTAAAAATAAAGTCGAAGAAGTGCTGCATAAATCTGATGGAGAAAACTTTTACAGTGATATAAATTGTTTGGATTCGGATAGTGATTTAATTGATTCAGATATTGAATCGTTTGATAATGCAGATAATACAACAGTAGTGACATCATTTTTTTCTGAATATGAAGATGTGATGAATGTCACGGAATGTTCTAGAGAAGAAAATGAAAAAAAGAGATCGACATAACAAAAGAATTTTTAAGAAATTGGAAATTGAGAAGTAATATTTTGCATACAGCTGTGACTGAGCTGTTACATTATTTAAAATTGCATTGTTGTTTTTATACTTTGCCAGCACAATCAAAAACACTTATGAATACTCTTCGCAACAAAGTTAATATCTTACCCATGGTGGATACATGCACATAGATTTACATAACAATGTAACAGAAGTAATTTTAAACAACAACAAAGAATTATTTGTTAATGGAATCGATATATCACTTTTTATAGATGGTAGTCCGGTTTTCAATTCAGGTGTATCACTGTGGCCTATTGTAGGTTCCGGAAAACATACGCGTAATATTTTTTTTATTGGAGCTTATTATGGTCCTGAAAAGCCATATAATAGTAACTTTTATTTAAGTGCAACTGTTAATGATATCAAAGATGTATGTCAAAATAATATAACAATTGAAGGATTATATTATAACTGTCGAATTGATTCTATTATAGCTGATGCACCAGTAAAAGCGTATATTTTAAATGTTAAAAGTCACTGCGCATATTATAGTTGTACTAAATGCCATATGTGGGCGTGTTCGTACAGCAGCAAATAAGGATCAGCAGCGAGAGAGAGGCAGCCAGGACTGTAGATAGATCAGGAAGCGCTAATGATTACGCTCTTGTGATATCCAAAAAGATATATTTCCTTTTGTCCAACTATTTACATGCTATGTACAGATAGATTCTGATAAGAACCGTTTAGAGTTATAGTATTGAGTGGTTTTCTGGAGAGCCTGCGATGACGGCGATTACGGTCGTGATCCTTCTTGCTTCGACGTACTCCCGGTGGGCTGCTTGATCGCCGTGGCGAGCGCTGTTGGCTGCGGGAGCGATGGCGTCGTCTCTCTGTAGATCTGTGATTTCTGCTGCGGATCTCGCTGGTGATATCTGTTTGGATGGCTTGTGTTCTCCGTAGAGAGGTCTCCCAGTCACTGGTTGCTCTGCGTTTCCTGCTCCTTATATAGTGGCCGAGGAGCGGAGAGCGAGACCTGATTTCTCCTGTGGACACGGAGTGGAGGTAGCGTCTGCGTAGTAGCGTGCGCTGTAGATCGTCCCGTGAGATGCGTGGTGGAAGGTCCCAAAGTGACGCTTCATAGCGGTGCCTTGGTGATGTAGCGGAATCCCGGTGGCTTGCCAAGGTAACCGGGGAATGCGGACCTGCACTTCCGAATATGGCGATGGTGATTGAGGAGTCTTGGCCAGCGAGGTTGTAGAAGCTTCCTCGGGGTTGATCCTGGCCTCCTTGTTGTCTGCCGGTGCTGGTAGTCCTGCTGTTTAGTCCTTCTTTGCAGTCCGAAATTTTTCGAATTGTGGCAATACGGTTTGGCGTCGCTGTTATATTGACGCCGCCGCACTTTTCACTACCGTGTTACGGCTCGCGGCCGTGCGCTATGTAGCGGCGGCGCGCTCGAACTGCGCGGCCGGCCGTCAATCGGTAATGGTGGTGGCTGTAGTCGCCACACCATATAAAAGGCGAATATGCTTATAGGCGCGTTTATATGTTAAATAGTCACAAACAATTGCGAAATGATATTGAATGTAGGAATAAAACTGATCCTAACTATCGTCTAGGTCATAGTAGTTTAACAGAGATTTTGACTTTTGATATTATTAATCAAATTCTTCTAGAATACATGCACTTAATATGCCTTGGTGTTATGGGAAAACTTTTATACTTATGGCTGAGTAAATCAAAACAATTATATTCTTTAAGTGCGCAAAGCATACAACGTTTATCTGTTTTGTTAGAAAACATCGCATTGTTTGTTCTTAAAGAATTTTCACGCAAACCTTGACCGTTAAAAGTAGTTAAATATTTTAAAGCAACCAAATATAGATTATTGCTTTTATATGCCGGTTCTGTTGTTTTAAAAAAAATTTTAGATAAAGATATAATATATATTTAATCATTTCTTGACTTTACACGTATCTGTACAACTTCTGTGTAGTAATGATTATAATCACTATGTCGAATATGCGGGTCAACTGTTAAAAGAATTTGTTGCTGCAATGCCATATTTATATCATGAATGTTTCGTATCGCATAATATGCATGGATTGATACACGTTATACAAGATGTAAAAATATTTGGATTGTTAGACAATTACAGTGCTTTTAAATATGAAAATTTTTTACAGCATCTAAAACGAATAGTCAAAAAGTACGCGCAACCTTTACAACTGTATAATCGATATCATGAGATGAAATCTGAAATGGAAATGACTAATTTTCATACAACAAAACTTGTAGTCGTTAAAGAATAGCACAATGTTTATTGTATTTTGCCTAATGGAAACAGAGGATCATTATATACAGAAGCTACTTCAATTAATTATAGTTTTTGAGCACATGCTATCAATGATAATTGCTGTTTATTGACAAATGAAGAAATTGTAAAAATAACAAAATTTTTTTAGGACTGTGAAAAGAAAGAACTAGTTATTTGTGGGAAAAGATACAAACAAAAAGAAAATTCTTTACTTAAAATTTATATTGTTTTCAGCTTTTGCAAGAAAAAATGTGGCCATTTAACAAAATAATAAATAAAATGTTTGTATTGCCATATAAAAATAAATTGGTTGTATTATCATTGCTGCATAACGAATATACTACAGAGAAATTTATTTGGTAAGTTTGTTAATATATATACAAATATATACATATATATTGTTTATAAATATATATTGTTTATAAAATATATATTGTTTAAATATAAATAAAATAAAATGTATATTGTTAGAATAAAATATATATTGTTTATAACATAATACATTTGCATGTAAATAAAAATATTGAAACATATTTTATGACATTATTATTTATTGTAATTGATTAAACAATTTATCAAATAAAAACGTTTAAACTATATGCCTACTTTATTAAAAATATAAAATATTTATAGATATATAATATTCAATATAGAGGTTTTCTATGTAACTTAATTCTGTGACTATTATAATAATAATTCATAAATATTATATTAATATTATATAATATTACATTTAAAAAAAACAACATTCCATATATTGAAAAAATATTGTGAAAACATTTACTAAGTATAAAATGATGTTCATATAATATTCTCGAGATATTATTATAATATTGCAAAATATTGTAATAAGATCGCGAAAATATTATATGAATATCCATTTTTTGATCAAAATAATATATTAAAAACGTTTCCATAATATTTTAAGGATAGTAAGATATTATTCCAGGGGATATTATTTGAAGTGGACATATAACTATGTATTAACATTCTAAGAATGGTAAACAATATTATTTAATATTAAATAATAATATTAGAATATTACGTTTATAATATTCCGAAAATGCGCTCAGAATATTATTTGATATTAAATAATATTATGCGCTTATAAAGACTATATTAGATCCCAGGTTCAAGAAACTACATTTCAATGATAAAATAGCTTGCTCACAGATTATTAGAGAAATTGCCGACATGCTTCATGGGGATGTAACAAAAGATATCACTCAAACTAATTCTATTATTATTGAAGAAAATGAATCATCTCTTTAGAGTTTTCATAAGAAATTGGCAGATCAAAACCAATCAGACCAACAAATAACTTGCAATGAAGAAAAGGCATGGAAGTTAAGGAATTATTTAAGAAAACCGGTGACAGATTTAAAAACAGATGTAATTAAATTTTGGTGCGATAAAAAAACTACTTGCTGCACAAATTTATGGAAAATAGCTTTACGTCATGTGGCTATAATGAGTACATCAGTACCTTGCAAACGATTATTTTCTGTCACAAGAAACATTATTCCAGACAAACAAAATCAACTTACAGGAGAACGACTCGGTAAACTTTTATTTCTAAAATCATTACATTTTGATGATTGGAATTTATAAACGTATGTTAAAAAATATAAAATAGGGTAAAAGACACAATTACTGTCACTTGTCTAATTACTGTCACCCTAAGTTATTTTATTTAAAATATTAAATAAATCCTTAAAAGTTATGCATAAAAAAAATCTAACATAGAATTTGAAGTGCAATATAACAAAACCTCCAGCACTTAACATTCTTTTCTCATTTCTTTCATTTTAGGGGTGACAGTAATAGCTCTTGCATCGTTTTTTTTTATTATTAAATTTATAAATAAAAATAGAGATTTTGAGAGGCGGTATTATTTTGTTTCTTATATTAGAGACATTGAATAATACCAGATAAGAAGAAAAACACATATTTTTGAACAAACAAAGGCGTTATCAATGGCTGTTGAAGCAAACACAGATGCTGATGTGTGAGTAGTTGAATCAATTTATTGAACTTAATGCAAAACGTTTTCGACCTTGTATTAGGTCTTTCTCAATACAATTCTACAATTATATAATTGATGTACAATCCAAATAATGAAAAATTAAAAAAATCGCAGAGGAAAGATATTATATTAACGTCACTTACAAATTACTGTTGTAAAAGTCATCGCACAGTGCTGTCAAGAATGTTCAAGTCACAAAAGCAGACTCGACCAACACTTTACAAGTTGAATAAAGCGACTGAGAAACAGTGTGTATTTGAATAGAAGTCAAAGCCGCAAACAACAAGACACATTACGATGTATTATCGACAAAAGGTTAATAAGAATTGCCTTTTTTTTTGCAACATGGAAATGAGTTCAGAAGAAGAGATAGACTTACCGGCCCAGAGTGATCGGACACTCAGGACCCGGCGTGGGGGTGTTGCCGTCCCAGGCACTCCCATGTCGTCATCGCGCCATAGGCTAACCACTGCCTGCACCGCAGGGGCAATGACTGAATTAACTACTGCGAAGAAGCGCCCGGACGTTTTGGCGCTAGGCGCCAAAAAAATGTTCGGGGCGCGTGTCTCTCTTGCGAGAGTAGACGCAGGAGGCGTTGCTCCTAAGAAAGACGAGGAAAAAGGGCCGGCGAGGGAACGCTCTCGCTCCCCGCCACTCGCCGGCGTGTCCGGGTCCCCACCGCCATCCGGGGACTCGGACATTATGGAGGCAGAGGAGGATGCTTCCATATTGGCCACCGGTATTAGTAAGGGTACTGGGGAGAAAGGGCCGCCGAGTGCCGGCGAATTTCTGGGGCTTGTCGCAGCCGAGGAACGTTTCCTGGCTGCGAAACGAGCAGAAGCCATGCATGAGCTGGAGGATCGGTGTTAGAGCGACACCGCCTAGCTGCCGTCCTCCAGACTCCCAGGTTTGGTCTCCTCCGCGGCCGAGATGGTCCAAAGGACCCACACGGCCGCGGAGGCGGTGATGAAAGTGGCCAACACGTCGAAAAACCTTTACGGAAGGTATGTGAAAATACTCAAGGACGTGACGACCACTATGAAAGGACTCGCCGAGGGCATCGTAGCTCTCGCCTTTCAGCCGAGGGAAGCGGCGAGGCCGGAGGTGGGAGAGTCTAGCGCGCTCATGGAGGAGCGCGTCAGAACTCTGGAGGAGAAACTCCGGCTTTCCAAGGAGGCGGCCCGGATCGCGTCTTCCCGTTACCGGAAGACGCGGGAGATAATCGACGCGGCCTACTCAAAGGGATTTTTCTTGATAGGAGGAAAGAGACGGCGGACTGCGGGACGCAGGGGGTGAGCCTGCTGTAAGTCCGCAGCAATTGACCGCGGTACCGCCTTTGACTTTTAGGGGGTCTACTGCCGCCGAAGGTAGACTCCCGGGGAGTCCAAACAGAAGAAGGGCTGTTCAGCCCCTAGGAGAGGACGCCCCTCTGGACCTCCCGGAGAAGAGGTGCGTCCGTTTATTGGCGGACAAAATCGGGAAAACAATGGAGGGGCGAATCCTCTCTCTGATCAGGAGAGAGCTCGCCCCTCGGTCCTCGGGCGCTCCTGCCATCGAACCCGCCCCGTCCTGGGCGGCGGTGGTAGGGCGCAAAGCGCGGAGGAGGAAGAAAGAAGCTCCCCCCCGAACAGAGACGTCGCCGTCCCGCGGCTCCCGTGGGTGCGAGTCAGGGAAGGCGGAGAGGGCCAAGCTGGGCAGGCTCCCGAGTGGGGCTGCCGTCCTCCTAACCGTGGAGGAAGGCGGCAGTTACGCCGCAGCGTTAAAGAAAGCGACGGCCGCCGTCGACTTGAAGAAGGTCGGTATTTCCGGCCTCCGGATTAAGAAGGCGGCCAACGGAGGTATGCTTCTCCGGGTACCCGGGCCTGGAAAAACGGAGAAAGCCGACGCCCTAGTTGAGAGAACGTCGAAAGTGTTTGAGAGCGAGGAGGGAGTTAAATTCACCCGTCCCATCAAGCATGCGGAAGTTTGCGTGCGGGACGTGGTGCCCCCCTTACCGCGGAGGATATTGCCGTTGCCTTAACGGCGGCAGGTAATTGTCAGCCCAGCGAGATTTGCACTGGACTGGTTCGCTCCTCCCCCGTCGTGTACGGAATCTTGTGGGCCCGTATGCCTCTAAAGGCGGCCCGGCAAGTGATAGGAGCAAAGGGAATTGAGGTGGGGTGGTGTAGCCTCCCCGTCGAGGCACCGGTAACGCGGCAAATGGAGTACTATCGGTGCCTAGAGTACAGCCATGTAGCACGCATGTGTTCCGGGGTAGACCGGAGCACGGCGTGCTACCGCTGCGGGGAAGACGGCCACCTCGCCATATCCTGTAGGGCTGCACGAGGTGCACCTTGTGTGCGAGCTGGGAGCAGCCATCGAACCACTGGATGGGTAGCGCTAGTTGCGCCCTCATCTCTAAGAGGAAAACAGCCACTAGGCGGGGCGCCGGGGTTTCGGTGCCTCTGCTGCCACCAGGTGATAAGGAAAGTGGGGACGGGCTCTGTCCTCTCCCCAAAGAAGAGAAGGAAGCGGCGGACCCGAAGTGCCGAGTCCCGCGGAGACTCCTTCGGCTGGGAAAAAGATGGGAAGAGGGTTTACCTCCTCTCTCCTGAGGAATGCATGCCCCGGCTATGGCCGGGGGAGGGCAAAGGGTGGGAGAATGTTTCTCTCTCACCCACCTTCTCCATGCTCACGGAACCCACTGCGAGAGGAAAGGGGGAGGCCACTGCGGCCTCTGCCCCAGGAAAAGAATCTTCCGGTCCCCGGGAGGGGCCGGAGACTAAAGGAGAGAGGAGTGGAGACGACGCGGTGCCTCTCACTCTCCCCAGGAAGAATTTGGTCGAGATCAGTAAGGGCCGTAAGGTTGCCGGACCCCGCCCGTCCAGAAATGCGGCGCAAAAGGCGCCGGGTTCGGTGGGAGGCTCCATCAAAGGGCCCTCCCTCAAGCGGCAGAGAGAGGGAGACTCGTTCTCTCCTTCACCGGGCGTGACAAAGCCGGGACCTAAGTCCTCCAAGTCGAGCAAATAGGCTCGGCTTAGAGGCGGCCTTTTGGGCACGGGGTGGAAGGTTCATGGCTCAAGCATAATCCCTGGATCCAGCCTCTATTAGGGAGCTGCTTGGTCGTGGGTAGGGTATGCGCATATAGTGTATTAATCCCTTCCTGACTTTGGTCACGGGGGGCGGGGACTTACCGCGCCATTGCACAAGTTCCAGGGAAGGGTGGCTTTAAGAGGGCTATGGCCCCTTCTTCTTGCCGCGATCCCAGGGGCAACGGTGAGCGGGGGCGTTGTTCTTTGGGAGACTTGCCTAGGACTTGGAGGGACCTGAAGATGTAATAGCCATTTGGCTGCCGCGGGTCCCCTCACTAAGTCAGGTGGAGGCTATTGAGGGGTTTTAGTGGGCGCGAGTCTCACACTCCCCGCCCAAACCCTTACGGGGCGGGGGTGCATAACGCATTTCCCTTCATAAAAAAATATATCTATTGTTTTGGAGTTTAATCAGCTTTTTTTTTCAATTTGACCTTCAAATGACCTGTAACTTATTGTGATAGACCTTAACGGACGGTGAATTTTAAGATTATATTGGATTATGGGATTTTGAAGATATGGAGTTTTGAGATTATGAGGTAACAAGATTAAAGAATTAAAGTGTTAGAGAATTAAGGGATTATTAAGTTATTGAAGTTTTCAGGTTATGGGGTTATAGAGTTTGTAGTTTAGGATTAGGTTATGATATTTTGAGGTTATAGGGTTATGAGGTTTTGAGTTTATAGGATAAAAGAATTAAAGGGTGTAGTTTTTAAGGGGTATGGGGTTATTGGGATTTTGAGGTTATGTGGCTTTGAGATCATGGGGTTTTGAGGTTATCGGGTTTTGGGGTAAGAGGTTTTGAGATTATGGTAGTTAATAGGGAGTTGATAGCGTATTTTATTAAGCAAATACAAGTTTGAATGCGCCGAATTTCCCCAAAAATGTTGTGAGCAAGTCATGACATTTTCAGTATTTGAGTGAGTGGCGGGGAGGAACTAAAGGGATGAGAGTGGTCCGTTTAGGGTGTAATCGACTTATTATTGTTAGTTCATTGTACAAAGATTTATTTCAATTTTTTTACCAAAAAATAAAATCTAATTATCGACCCTTCTCCTTTAACTTTTATAAACTAAATTTAATAAAATATAATTAATTTCAGTTTTTTGCTTATTTATTTCATTTGTACCCTAATATTCAAATTTACAGTAATAGTATATATATGAATACGTTGCAATTATGATTTCTATAAGCACATTAAAAATCGTTTTTTAAAGCAAAAACATTAATATATTTTTGACTAACTTGTTGTTTTTGTAAGCTGGCTCAAATAATAGCTTTGAAGTGTCAGTTTTTTTTAAATTGATTTCAAAAAATCAATTTTTTTAGTCAAGTTTTTCTCAATCAATTATTTTTATTCTGATTTAAATTGATCTTAAAAATCGATTTTTTAAGGTAAAAATTGACATCTTTAGGCTCACCTATCACATGACGCAGGTACTCACCGAACATGGGCTCTTCAGTGAGTACCTGTGTTGAATGAGGAAGGAGCCGACGGCACAATGCCACGCGTGCAGGTCGGCCAGCGACTTGACGCAGCACATTTTAGCCGAGTGTATTGAATGGGATAAAGAGCGCTGAGAACTGGTCGATCAGGTTGGACCAGATTTGTCCCTGGAGACCATTATGTGGGCACTGGCTTCCAGTGGCTAAAGGGAAATGTTAGAGAAAGCGGGCGGTAGCCCCGGAGAAATACCGACTCTCTTGCGGATAGTTCTACCTAACCTACCGCCGGGACCGTGACAGGTCAGAATGGGGTCCAGACTTGTCCTGCACGCGGTTCCTTGATGAGACGACACGGTAGAGTCTTACTCGTGTTGTCAGTTACAAGTACTGATCAAGGGGAGGATATTTCTTTTCCGAATGCGTATGTTCAAGGGAGAGTTTTGGTAAGTCTTACAGAGGATTCCGGGGCCCTTCTTAACGGGCTGGTAAAACACACCGGTGGTTTTAGTGGGTAAACCACTTAGAGGGAGTCTCACATAACCCTGATCCACTTTCCCGAGATCAAGATATCCATAAAAGATTTCCACCACGTAAAAAAAATTAGGTTAGGATAGCTAGAAAAATTAGTTGTAAGTTAGTATGTAAGGCTAGTTAGTAAGTTAGTTAATACGGTAGTTTTTTTTGTAAGTTTTAAAAGTTGGAAGTATATATATATACATCAATATACAGGGTGTTTCAGAACTATGGGATCAAACTTCTAAGGGTTATTCAGTGCAACAGTAGAAAACATTTGAGTATAGGGACCCATGTCCGGAAAAGTGTCACTACCGCACTACGGCCCTAAGACGCGTTAAAATTTAGAA
>NW_018021884.1:15053-27676 GCF_002006095.1 Pseudomyrmex gracilis
CGAATCGTACGGTGTCGAATAATTTGGTGTCGAATAAATCTGTGTCGAATCGAGCGGTGTCGAATTGTACTGTGGTCAATAGAGTATCACCCCTTGGTCGTCCAGGCAACACCCAAGAGGACGACGACGCAAACGAGACGTCGCCACCGGAGTCGGACGTCGATCAGGGACCGAGCGTCGACACCGATGTCGCATCGATCTCGGTTCTGCTGGAGGTCATCTACAGCCGGTTGACCCATGTGGACGCCCTCAGGAAGAAGTCCTCCAGGCTGAAGGGCACAGTATCGGGGGGGATGAAGCGGGCCTTCATACAGTTGAAGAGGGAGACAAATGCCTTTACTGCACGCGTACGGGAGCGGAGAGATGCAAAGCATCTGTCGGAACGCGTAGCAGCAGGAAAGAGAGGCAAACTGACTGCGTCAAATCAACAGTTTGCTTCAAGCTGAGATGATGGAGCTCAGGAGACGACTTGACGCGATGGCGGAGGGAGCTCCAGTCCAGCAAAAGCGCGACGCAGCCTTACAGGCTGCTATCCCGGTTGTGCGAACGGTGCAGACGATCCCGGCGGGTACAAGTCCCGTGGTAAAGGTCGTCGCACCTCCGGTCAATCTTCCGTCCATAGACGGCAGCAAGCGGGAGCTACGAGAACCTCCAGGGGGCGGCCCTGCAAAGCCGGCCTTTGTGGAGAAGGATGTGGCCACCGTGCTCAAGCAGCAGGTCACAGAGCTGCTCCGGAAGAGCAGGAGAGAGCTCGAGGAGCGGGTCGTGGAACTGGTGAACGGGGCGTTGTCCGGCACCACTCAGAGAGGAGAAAAACGGTCCGTGAGGCAGTCTCCACGCCGTCCCGACCCGCGGACCTCCAGCGAGACCTGGGTTGAGGTCGTGAAGGGAGGCCGCCGGGCCCCCAAAACTAAGGATGCAGGAGCACGCCCAGACCAAACCCAACAGCGAGGTCAGGGTCCCTCACAGCGAGGGGCAAATAGCCAGCCCCAGAGCAGAGCAAGGAAGAGGAGGCGAAAGCCTCGCCGCGCGGCAGCGGTAGCAATCCGCCGCCCGCCCGGACAGGAGAGCCCGATGCCATACGCAGACATCATCCGCACCGCGCGGACTAGAGTCCTCTTAGAAGAACTGGGGATCACGGATACCCGTGATCCCCGGGACATGCGCCGGGACATCGGGGGGGGGGGGAAGGGCATCCTGGTGGAAATACCGGGTCCGGAAGGAGAGGCGAAAGCGGCCAGACTGGTGGAGGCACTGGCCCCGGTCCTGCAAGGGGTCGCTGTGGTTACCCGCCCTGTGCGGAAAGCCGAGGTCCGGCTTACCGGGCTTGATGAGTCCGTGGAGCCCGCGGATATCGCGGCTGCTCTTTCCACCGGAGAGGTTGGGACCTGTCGAGCTGAGAACGTCAGCCTGGGCCCAATAAAGAAGGGCCGCGATAAGATGGGGGTGGCTTGGCTCCGGTGCCCGGCTGAAGTAGCGGAGAAGGCCGCGGAGATGGGCCGGCTGAGGGTCAAATGGTCCTCAGCCCGTGTTACTCTTCTCCCTTCCCGGCAACTCTAGTGCTACAAATGCCTGGAGTTCGGGCACGTCCGGGCGGCTTGCCGCAACGACGTGGACCGCAGTCAGGTGTGCTACCGCTGCGGCGAGGGAGGGCACATGGCGCGCAACTGTGTGGGCAAGGCCCACTGCGTCCTGTGCGCGTCCCGGAGTTTAAACTCCGGACACAGGGCTGGAAGCAATGCGTGCCCTTCGAGGTTGAAGGGCCGCAACGGCGCAAAACAACTCCCGGTGCGGAAGACCGAGGAACCGGAGGCGATGGAGACGGACCACAATGGATTTAGTTCTGCAGATTAATCTGAACCATTGTGGTCCGGCACAGGATCTGCTTCGGCAGACAATGAGGGAGCATCAGGCGGGCCTTGCTGCGATGTCGGAGCCCTGCTGGGTCCCGGACTCGCCGTTTTAAGCCAGCGACTTGGACGGGGTGGCGGCAGTGACCTGGTCTCCCCAGGCTAGACGCACTGTCTCGGAAATACTGGATAGGGGCCACGGTTTTGTGGCTGTGCGGTGGGGGGAATTAGCGGTGTTCAGCTGCTACTTCTCCCCCAATCGCAGCAGGGCGGACCTGGAGAAGTTCTTGGATCTTCTCCGAGACAGTGTAAGGCGCGTAGGCGGCGGAGCCCATCTAGTCCTGGGGGACTTTAACGCGTGGTCTATCCAGTGAGGTTCCCGGGCGACCAACGCGAGGGGAAAGGCGGTGGAGTCCTGGGCGGCAGAGACTGGGCTCCACGTACTAATCGTGGGGTCCGAGTGGACCTGCGTCCGTCCCCAGGGTAACTCCATCGTCGACATTTCGTGGGCGTCGACCGCGGCTGTCCCACTTGTGCGCGGATGGAAGGTCTGGGAGGGAGAGAAGTCCCTCTCAGACCACAGGTATGTCGCGCTGTTTTTGCAGCGGCAACAAGGGGTTGCGGACCTCAGCGCGCCACGCTTCCCGCGCTGGAAGATGGAGGAATGCGACCCCGACCTCTTCGCAGCGGCAGTACTGGGTGCCGCGTGGGGAAACCCTGAAGAAACGGGGTGGTTTGCGGAGGAAGAGGCCGAGTGGGTCACACGCACAGCGGTGAATGCGTGCGATTTGTCAATGCCGAGGGCAGGGAAGAGTGTGCGCCGCCGGCAGATGTATTGGTAGACGGCGGAGATCGCCGCCCTCCGTAAGGAGTGCATCGCTCGCCGGCGGAGGTACACAAGGGCGCGGGTGCGGCGCACTCCGGCAGAGGCGGAGTTAGCTCGGCGCGAGTTCCGTCGGGCGCAAAGGAGCCTCCGTAGCGCCATCACCGCGGCGAAAAGATCTATGGGGCAGGCCGTACCGGATTGTCCTAAACCGGTTACGACCAGTCGGTTCAGCAGTGACCGAGTCGCTGGAAGTCGAGGTAGTCCGGGAAATAGTGGAAACGCTATTTCCACTACAAGATGAAGGGGCTCCCGAGGTACAGGGGCCTGCCCCATGGAGCCCGGAATTCGCCGTAACCGCGGAGGAGCTTCGCAGCGTGGTGCGTCGCATAGCCGGGAGGAAGAAGGCCCCCGGCATGGATGGGGTGACGTGCGCGATCTGGACGCGTGTGGCCGCGCTGGCACCGGAGCGTCTCGCGCGCTGTTACACTCGGTGCCTGCAGGAGGGATTTTTCCCGCGCGTGTGGAAGCGGGCGCGCCTGGTATTGGTCCCGAAGGCTGGCCGCCCGGGGAGCGCCCCCTCGTCGTTTAGGCCGCTGTGTCTGTTGGACGAGGCGGGTAAGCTCTTCGAGCGGATCCTGGCGACGAGGCTGGAGGCCTGTCTCAAAGACATGGGGGGGCTGTCACCCCGACAGTTCGGCTTCCGACCGGCGCTCTCCACGTGCGACGCGATTTTGCGCGTGCGGGAGATCGTCGGGGGCCACACCTCGCGGGGACGGGTATGCGTGGCGGTTAGTCTTGATATCCGGAACGCTTTTAACACGCTGTCGTGGCCTAGCATCCGGGCAGCTCTGCGGGATTGGAACATTCCGTTTTACCTGCGGACTGTCCTGGACAGCTATCTCTCGGATCGGTACGTCATGTACCCGTGCCGAGACGGGGAGGTCCGGTCCTACAAGGTCACCTGCGGGGTTCCCCAGGGTTCTGTCCTGGGGCCCCTGCTGTGGGACATAGGCTACGACGCGGTTCTGGGTATCGAGCTGCCGCCACTGTGTAGCGTCGTGTGCTACGCCGACGACACGTTGGTGCTGTCGGCGGGCAAGAACAGCAGGGAGGCTGCGCAAAGAGCCAGTGAGGCAGTCGCGAAGGTGTCGCAGCACATTGCAACACTAGAACTGACACTGGCGGCGCAGAAGACAGAGGCGTTATTGTTCCGCCCTCCGGGCATGACGGGGGGACCAGTGGAGGTAGTTGTAGGGGAGGCCCGCGTGGCGACGCAGCCCAGTGTGCGGTACCTGGGCCTTATGCTGGACGAAAAGTGGTCTTTCGGGACCCACTTTACGTACGCCGCCGAGAAAGCCCGGAGGGTGGCAGCGGCGCTTGGGAGGCTGCTCCCGAATCTCGGGGGTCCGCGCGAGCACGTGCGGAGGCTATACTCGGCCGTTGTGCACTCCGTACTTATGTACGGCGCTTCGGTGTGGCACGACGAGCTGAGGGGCCGAGCTGCAGCCCCGTTTGCCGGGGTGCAGGGCATGGTCGCCTCACGTACGGCAAGAGCGTACCGAACGGTGGCAGTGGAAGCCGTACGGGTGCTGGCCCGCGTCCCTCCGGCGGAGCTGCTAGCAAAGCAGCAAGCGGAGGTTTTCCGGAGGGTTCGGGAACTCAGAGCGCACGGGGCGCCTCCGGACGCGGAGGACGTACTCCGCTCACACGCGCGTCGGGAGCTGGTCCGTCCCTGGGGAGAGCGATTGGATCGCTCGCAATGGGGCAAGAGGGTCTTGGAGGCCGTACGGCCCATCCTGGATCAGTGGTTGGACAGGCCACATGGGGAGCTGACATTCCACCTCACAGATCCTCTCTGGGCACAGGGTGTTTGGTGATTTCCTGCATAGAATAGGAAAAGTCAACTCCCCGATTTGCGAACACTGCGGGAGTTGCATAGACTCGGCCCAGCATACGCTGGCTGCGTGTCCCAAGTGGGACTTGGAAAGGGCTACCCTCCGGGAAGCCATCGGGAATGACCTTTCCTTACCAACGGTGGTAAGGATGATGGTGGCTGACAGGGCAAAGTGGCGGGCAGTGCGGGCATACGCTGAGTCTGTAATGTCCGTCAAAGAGGACGTAGAGAGAGCTCGGCAAGGTCAGCCGGTGCAAGGAGATAGGAGCAGGAGAAGGAGAAGGAGAGGACGACAACCCTTCTCCTCCTCTGAGAGCGAGAGCTAAGGAGTATCTTGTTCCCCTCCCGGGGGTGCCTCCCTGTGCGGGGGACACATCCGGGAGAGCCGCGGGTAGGGACCGCAGGAAGGAAGGAGTTGGGGTTTCTTTCGGCCATTGCACGCGGTCTCACCGGAAGTGGTGAGGGGATGCGGTGGTCCCATCTCCTCACCGGGTAGTAATGGAAGCCGTGGCAATCAGCCACGTTTGCACGGGAAGGAGAGTCGGGAAGTAATAGCCTCTTTGGCTTTTCAGGCTCTCCCTCATAGCGTGCTTGAGGACCATAAAGGGGTTTTAGTGGGTTCGAGTCCCACACTACACTGGCCTTCCCCAAGGGGTCAAGGCGTGCGCGGGCATTTCCCTTCTTAAAAAAAAAAATGGTTATTACTACGTGTCCTTGGATTTGACCTTGACTTTGACCTTCAAGGTGATTTCAAAGTCAAATTGTTTTTTTTAATGGAACTTCATATTTTTAACACCGGAAATGGAAAGAGCAGGAAATTTTGCGTTTGGATATGACCTTCACTAACCCCTTCTTTTGATCTTGTAGTCAAGAGCAAGGTCAATAAACAGTCAGTTAAAGCAAGATAGAGAAGAAACCCAGTTGGTTACGGCAAGGTAGAAAAAGAATCCAGGCATTGCCTCTATCTATCTTGTTTATTGTTCGACCTTGTTTTTGACTACAAGGTCAAAAGAGGAGGTTAGTAAAGGTTATATCCAAACGTAAAATTTCCTGCTTTTTTTATTTCCGGCGTCAAAAATATGGAATTCTATTTAAAAAAACAATTTGACCGTGAAATGACCTTGAAGGTTAAGGTCAAGGTCAAATCCAAGGTCACGTGGTAATAGCCAGAGAAAAGTCCTACAACTTTTGTCTGAAATGTTTTTCTGTTTGACTTTTAGTTTTCGAGTTATGTTGCTGTACCGGAGCTTTTTGAACACTCTGTATATATATATATATATATATATATATATATATATATATATAAATTTATAAAACAAATAATTGTAACTCCTAAAAGAATCAATAAGTATTGAATTGAATTGAATTAAATTAATTATCTGTTACGTCTATGTCATTGATCTTAAATAATGTTAAGCATAATCAATATTATCTTTTGTAGTCCAATAGCATCTTATATTGGGGTATCTCTAGTAAAGATAATGTTTATAAAAACAAATTTAAAGAATCAGAGAATTTGATAAATGTTTAATAAAAAAACGTTTAATTATATTATTTTAAGCGTCAAATAAGAATACTTAATAAAACAACACAATACAATTCCAGTAATTTTGAAATGATAGGATCGATTTTTTATAGAATTTTAAGTTATTTTCTTATTTTTCTAATTAGCAACCTTCTTTCTTAATAGCGAGAGATGAAAAAGATATATGTTTCTTTTTTTCTTAGACTCTGTGAAGATAGAAGCATGTTCTACAAAGTGCACAATTACTCAAAAATCGGAAAATTATTAATAAAGGAAAAACTATTGATTTGCTCATAACAAAGTAGTCAAAATTAAAATGCTCGGAATTACTAAAACTCTACTGAAAAGAATTGATTTAAAAAATTGGCGATGATCTTTACGTGACCTTAGTACATTTATTCAAGATCCACTAAACTGATAGCACCATATTCTTTTTTTTACATCTAATTATAATTATTACGTGATCAAACAAGATACGTCTTTCAAAACTTATTTTTCAAAAATATGTTGTTAAAATATAAGTGTTTACCACATCTAAGTGAAAGTTGTGTAGCATATATGTAACAATTTTTAAACGGTAATTGCGTTTTTTGAAATATTCTTATCACAAATTTTTGGATAATTACCACTTTCCAAGATATTTCTTGGATGTTGCGGAAGAAATGGTTCTGTCTCGTTGTTTATCTCGGCGTCAACAATCGGACCCCATGTTTCAATATCAGACGAATGTTTAACCAGAAACTCAGCGTTCAATCGGCGTAGACATTCCATCAGTGCGCTAGTTGGTCGTCGATAACAACCGAATTTGTCGGCTATAACGTCCACGACTGGTAGTTCATTTTCTGGCAAACGTACGGAACTGATTGCATCGCCACTCATGACGATTGCTTTGTTGAATTTCCCTCTGCTATGTGGACTTAGCATGTGCAAGCCTACGCTAATAGCACCTGAACTATGACCGTAAATAATGATGTTGTTAGGCGAGCCATTAAAATATTTAATATTCCGTTTGACCCAGTCAAGAGCAGCAATTTGGTCGAACATGCCATAATTACCAGACGCCTCAGTGTCTGTCGTCGTGAAAAATCCCAGTATGTTTAATCGATACGCCACTGTCACTACCACCACTGGCTGCTGCTGTTGCTGCTGCTATTCACAAAAATTATTACTTTGTTATTTGTAGATTTGAGATTTTATAAACACTAAATAAAAAGCCCGAACAATTTCTACCAGCAAAATCTTTATTTTCTTTGGTTTGTATCAAACAATCAATTTATTATTGATGTTTTTGATATGATATTGCATTATGTATCACATGTGCTTTTACTCTAACAAAAAAGTTTTATTAAAATACAGTAATAAAACTTTCGTGGTCACTTATCAGAATTCTTATCTTAAAAAAAAGGTAAAATATCAGAAAGTTGTTATTATTTTAAAAATAATAGCACCCAATTAAAGAAGAGAAAAAATATAATCCAACTTTACTCGATTTTCTACCGTTCACAAACGTCTAGAGCACGGAATGAGCCTTATATTAAATATGCATTGCAATATGTATCATGATTGCATACGCATACAGCACAGAAACTTGTAGTTACATTGCAAGAATGTTACATTCTTGCAGATCGCGCGATAACACTTCTACAACTTATAGGGTATTAAATATTGTAATGTATAATACATATTTTGGCTGAAAATAGTAGCAAGATTGTAAAACTCTTTAAAAAAATTGCAAACCACTTTGTAAAAATTGTCACAATTATTTATGTAAAAAAATGATTTATTTACTCAAAGTTTTACACAGATTCTTTTACACGATTATGTGTGACAATGTTACAATAATTACTTATTACTTAAAATCTCAGTACTTACGACTGGCGCGATTACGACTGATTTGCTATTGAAATTTGACTGTTTAAGAGGGTACTGGATACTGACTATAGAGACTTGTAAACCGACGTTTCTTTTATGACGTTTGGTGTCGTATTTACTACATTAAATCTAAAATGCTTCTACAGAAATAAGTAAATTGTGCTAAGAATTGGCGTTTGTTCTTTAGAATGTCAAAATTCAGCATAAATTTTTTTATACAGGTTTCTTCTATAACCTCACCACATATTTATGTACGTAGAATTATTTCTAAGCTTATGTACATATTTACAATAAACAAGCGCAACAAGTACGACAAAAAAGAATCTGAGACATTCAAATTATGGTTTGACTATTTACTTGATAAGAATAATGTTATAGTGTGATGATGTATGTATATCTGATACTATATACTATCATTATGAGTGAAAAAAAGTTTAACAAAGCATTATAAACCTATTTTCAAAAACTTTATATAGTTTTTTATATTTATTTGCTTATATAAAAGCGCTTTTAATGTTGTGCAGTAAATAAAATTAGAAAATAAAGAAATTTAAGTTATAAAACGTCGATTTACAGGTTTCTATAGTCGGTATCCAGTATCCTCTTAAGCCTCGGCTCGAAACCGGTTTATATAGGTTTACTTTGGTCATGGAAAATTCCAGATTTTTTCTTATTTAGTAATGTTGTAAAGTCATCTATAATTCACAATAGACCGAGCATTTCCTGTGTCAAAGATTGCCTTATGCAATAAAGTATTTCGGAGAGTCGACAGTGGGTCATGGTTTTATCGTTAACCGTCAGATTTTATAGCACTCTAAAATAAACATTGAAAGTTTTAGAATCTACCCGTGACGACAAAACTAAGCTAGACAATAGGTCTGTTTTTCTTGCATACACTTCGTACATTTTAGTGTAAAGTGTACACTTTAGCGTTCTTCTTGCCGGAAGTGACGTTGATTCACGTCATTACACTCTGTTCTTTTTGAAAGTATATTACACTTTATACGCAATTTACACTTTCTTTACACCTCCTTGAGAGGTAGTGTAAATCTAGTATAACGTTACACTTTTTTTCTTCATGTTTTGACAGAGAGAAGCCTGAGAGGACCGGCGCAATGGTCTCGCAGCCTGAGTGCAGGAGCTGCGAACCTGGAGGTCCCGAGTTCGAATCCGCTCATCACCTAAGGATTTTTTTCGGACTGGTTCCCTTCAAGTGAGTTTATCGGTCGATTGGCGAACTAAATCGGGCCTCAAAAAGTTAATTTGGGTGTAATCCCGAATTAATTCTCTTCCCACAAGGCGATTATAGTCACAACATCCCGAATACGAGCCCGACACAGATGGGCACGCCCACAGTGAAAAAAGGCCGTATATCGCGTAGTAGTAGTATACTGCACAACCCCTCCTTGTGACGAAAACAATATATAATAATCAATTAATACTTAACCCCAGATATCTGGGATCTATTTAACTTATCAATTTTAAAAAAGACTCCTAGAATGGCGTATGGACTAACCTGAAAAAGATCCACTGAGGCAATATGCACCAATACCAATACCAGAAGCCTTAAAGGCCACGGCCATAAGAGTTTCTGCAATAGCTTTTTGCGGACATGGTTCTCTTCCGTGCTAAGTTTGTGGACATGGTTCTATTCCGTGCTATGAGAACATTGATGTGGTAAGGATACGTACACAAGCGAGAACCGTCGTCATACATCAACATAATGTGTCTGCACTCTTCCACGAGCGCACACGGACAACGGTCTCGCTTGTGTGCGTAGCCCCACTACGTCGGTGTTCTCATAGCACGTAAGAGAACCATGTCTACAAACTTAGCACAAAATAGAATCATGTCCACAAAAAGAGACTCTTATGGCCGCGACCACTCTCAGGCTTCTCTCTGGTTTTGAATGTCATTTTAGGATTCATTAGGATGTGGTTAGATGTTCATCAAGTAAGGTAATAGGTTGTATTGTTCAAATAAATAATAAATCAATAGGGCGATATTGAGCTAGTGCCGGATGTTGTGCAGAAATGAAATAGACTAATTCTATTATGAGAGACGTTTCAACTTTTTATTTTTTAAGTCCTTATCAATCTATAAATTTACAATTAAATTGGATTACAAAATTATAATTACAATATATATACAAGTTGTGATTGAATTATTACGTACCAAGTTTAAGAATATTGCCGAAAGTAATTCACATTAAGTGGTCAGTAAATAAAATGTTTGGATCTTTGTTAAACAAGTGTTGTTCGGCGTGTAGTTTGTAACAGACTGCCGATTCGAATCGCATGTGTGAGAACTCCATCTATGTATTATTTCAATTTACCTATTATCGGTAAGTATGTGTCAGATAGCAATTCAGTATCTCTCATTAAATTCAAACCGTCAATCTGTCTTTTTATATGTATCATTTCAGACGTCAATCTTTTAAAATAATTATGTTCGGTGTCTAATATCTGATTTGTTTCCCAATTAAATTTATGTGCAGTTTCTTTTGAATGTTTTGCTAGAACTGATGTTTCTGTTAATTCTTTTTTTACATAGTTGTAGTGTTCTTTTATTCGGGTAGCTAATTGTTTTGTTGTTTGTCCTACATAGCTTGATTCACATTGTTCGCAGGTTGTATTGTATTTAATTTTACATATATATATAAGATATATGTTAAAATATATGTTAAATTCATTAATATGACATTTTTTAAATATAGTATTAAATATAGTATTAAATTATATTTTAAATTAGTATAGTAAAAATTCTTTTTTTTATGTAGTAATTATAATTTTGTTACTTGCATTTTGGTAGACAGTTGCTGTTTTTATGATTTGTTTTTTCATTGCAAAGAAAACTTACTACACAAAAAAAAATAATTTTTAATACTAATTTAACATATAATTTAATACTATATTTAAAGAATTTATAATTTATATTACATTTAAAGAATGTCATATTAATAAATTTAACATATATTTTAACATATATCTTATTATCTATGTCTAAACTATCATCTTTCATAGATAAAGAAAGCTACATTACATGTCAAACTGACAGTATGTATACATTTGTAGTTTTCATATGTGTTTCATGTGTTTTATATTATTATTATACGTATTAAATTATTACTGTTATTAATTATTAATTATATGTTATTAATTATAGGTGGGCTAACTTTTAAAATACACTCAACAGAAATAGATTTTAATAGTCCACCCATCAAATGTACAATAGATACTGAAGAAAACTCCAAACAAACACCATGCACAAATGGCTGTAGTACACTTTTGTTACACTCTGGCGTTCTTCTTGAAAAGCGTACACTTTACACGATGTTTCCCCCACTCCCAAAAAGTGTAATGTATTAAAAGTGTAAAGTGTACACTTTACACTTTTTGTATATGCAAGTAAAACAAACCTAATAATGTCACAGTTGCGCATAACTTCTATTATAGTCGCGTTTAAAAGACGCAACAATCATTAACTTTTGAGAAATAAATTTATCAGATATAGAAATATACACCATACATGATTGTTATATTTATTTAAGTAATTTCGTTACCGCAGTCTTTGCGTTGAATACATCATGCATTAGCTATCATTGCCGCGCATGCGTGAAAAAACATCTCGCCTGATCACACTGATTAGATTGAATGTGCTGACAATGTTCACAGTTTTAGCTTCTTTACAGCATGCTAAAGCGGTGAGGATGCGTACAACAGTAGCGAGTTCTAATTGCATAAACTTGCTGCTGTTGTGCACATCCCTTCTACCGCTTTAGCATGCTGTGAAGAAGCCAAAACTGTAAACACTATGTGCTGGATTATTTTTATTGTGCTCGCCAGCACTTCCCCGTTTACCGTATCAAACGCTGCCCACAAAAAACGCTACCAGCTTCTCCCCTGGTTTACTTAAATTCTTATTTACTAAATAACTCATAGCATAAATAGTGTCCATTGTCCCTCTCCTCTTTCTAAAACCCGTTTGATTATTCTCTACCAAAGTTTTTCCTTCTACTTTCAGTTTTACTCTATTTGCCAATACTCTCGCATATACTTTATACAGAGTCGATGTTAATGTTACTTCTCTGTACTCTTCCACTTTATTTCTCTCTTTTTTTTTTAACACCGGCACTGTAATCCTTTTCTCTCAATCTTTTATGCAACCTTTACCCCTTCATATCCTTACACATACTTTGTATATCCATTCTTTCAAACCTATCTTTCCATATTTCTACACTATCGCAAGAATTCCATCCCTCCCACCGTCTTTCTATCTTTTATATTCCTTATTACCTTATCTTTTTCCTCTCATTGTACGGTCGCGGTCACTGAATCGTTTTGTAGACGCGGGGGACTAGAGATAAGAAGGACGGTATTCCCTAACAGTAAGTACTGTCAACGGCCGCCGTAGTGACTAACTGTAGCAGATCTCGATGAATTAAACAATTATGTTAGTCAATTAGTTACTGTGACAAACGTGAATGGTCAATTCCGCGAGATTTGCAACCTGCAACTCGTGCTCCCGTCTTAAGGCCATTCTACGTAAGACATAGGTCGCAGGCGGGCGTGTTCCGTTTGACCACAGTACGATTCGACACCGCTCGATTCGACACAGATTTATTCGACACCAAATTATTCGACACCGTACGATTCG
>NW_018021884.1:28181-32004 GCF_002006095.1 Pseudomyrmex gracilis
CGAATCGTACGGTGTCGAATAATTTGGTGTCGAATAAATCTGTGTCGAATCGAGCGGTGTCGAATCGTACTGTGGTCAATAGAGTATCACCCGTCGCAGGCCGCTGATGTCGCGGAATTGACCATTCACGTTTGTCAAATCAGCCAACTGACACGTGATTGGTCAATTCATCGAGATCAGCGGCTTGCGACCTGCGTCTGCATCTTATGTGAAATGGCCTTTATGCAGAATAGCTTTTACGCGCAATGCGGTAGCCAATCAATGATACGCAAACGCAGATTGCAGATCTCGCGGAATTGACCATTCACGTTTGTCACATTAATCGACTAACGTAATTGGTCAATTCATCTGCTACAGTTAGTACGGCGCCCGTTGGCAGTAATTACTGCTAGGGAATACCGTCCCTCTTACTCTTAGCTTCTCGCGTCCACAAAACAATTCAGTGACCGCGACTGTACATTGTCCTCTTCATTCTTCTTTATTTTTGATCTTTTTCCATCAGCACTTTCCATTCCACTCCTTTAAATTGTGTTTTAAAATAATCCTCCCGTTTCTTCAACTTTATCCCTGCTTCTTCCCCCTTTTTTCTTCTTTCTTCCCTGTTTACAATCTCCCATACTTGCCCTTCTGTCCTTGCTGTTCTCATTATCTCCTTCCACCTCTCATTCTCTTCCTTTTTCTTCCTATCACATAGTTCTCTATATTTCATTTTCTCCTTCCTAAAATCTCCCTTTTCCCTCTTTCCTCTATTTTCTTAATTCTCTCCTCACTCTTCTCTTCTATTCTTGACATTTCTCATTTCACCATTCATTTTTATTTTTCCTTTTCTTTCTAACGTCTCCTTTAAATACCTTTCCAACTAGTTTTTTTTTATCTATCTTCCTTTTCCTCGTTTTCTTTTCTTTTATTTTTTTTCCAAGTGTTGACTTCCTTCTTATCATCTTTTTCACTTCATCCTTCAAACATGCTTTCCTTATTACGTAATTAATTACCGACTCTTTTTTCTCTCGAGTATGCTCTCTATCCTCATCTCTTCTTATATCCCCATTCCATATAAACCATTCCACCTCTTTTATTCCATTCACCAATTTCTTCTTTTCTGCATTGATCTTCTTAATTTTTCGATTTTCTCCCTGTTTTTTCTTTTTTCTTCTTTTTCCACTATTTCTTCTCCTTCTTCCTCTGGCATTAAATTTTCTTCCTAATATTATCCTTACTTTCTCTTCTTTTCTCTCTATTAATCTTTTTAACTCATCTAACATTCTCTCCACTCCTTCATTGATATACACTCCAATCACTTTCCACCATCCATTTTTTGCCTTTATATTCTTAACCAATATCCCATCTCTTTCTTCTTTTCTTTCCATTCTAACCTTTTTTTTACTCCCATCATCATACTTTCTTTTGGAAGATACCTTACCTTCATCCTCTTCCTTTTCTTCTTCTTCTTCTCTTTCTCTTTGTGAAGATTGCTGAACTTTCTTACTGCTCTTAAAAACTATCTCTTTCTCCTCTTCTTTTTCTTGTTCCTCATATTTCTCTCCCGATTCCCTCTTCCTTTCTAGCTATTTATCTAATAGTACACCTTCCAATTCTCCCAATCCACTTTTTTACTTCTATGCTCTCTAACACTGACCTACTGTATTTGCTACCGAAAACGGAAGTCAAGCTGAGTTTTAGTAATGCGTGCTTTCTCTTTAATTAACATTACGCACGCATAAAGGATATCTGCTTAGCGCATCAACATGTCGCATCAACATTGATTTACCGGGACGATGTTTGATCTCGTAGTCGAATTCTACGAGCAGTAATGCCCATCTCACCACACGCACGCATAAGTCTCGTTTTTTTATTGTCATAGTAAAAGCCTAGCAGTCTGTTATGATTTTAAAAGAGATACCTGAAAGAAATACGCGAAACTTTTAAAGATTAAATAATCGCTAGAACTTTAACTTGTAACTAAAATATTTTGACTCTGCGTCAGTTGTTTTCTATCTAGCGTAATATGTCGGTTGGAACTTTTGATCATTGGCGTTTCTCTCGAGTAATATTGCTCCAAATTCTAATTTAGAAGCGTCAATGCAGAGCTCGGTATCAGCCTCGTGTCTATATAATTTTAATACAGGATCACAGCTAAGTATCCTCTTCAATTCGTTAAATGCACATTCTTCTTCTTCATTTAAACAAAAACTTGCATCTTTTTTTAATAAATTTGTCAATGGTCGCGCTATAAGCAAATAATTTTCCTCATGAGCCGATAGACAAGAGTAGAACACAGAGTTGTGTTCTTCTAATGTCTAAAACGTGTCTTCCCAGATCTGTCTTTTTGTGTCTCATTCCTGTCCTTTGTTCTTATATTGTACTTGTTGTATCTCTGAGTACGTTCGTGTCTTTAATTTGTCTCAATCTTGTCTTTTTTAGTCTTATTCTTGTTTTTAGCGTTGTCTTTTTTGTGTCCTGTCTTTAACGAATGTCTTACGTACATATGGTAATTATGCATTTTAGGTCACACATCACCAATTTCTTTGCGCTTCAGATATGTTGTAGGGCAGGTCATACTGAGTGATTGTGTGGAAAAATTTTGTGGGAGACGGCCTTAGTTTAGGAGATATGGCAATTTGAAGTTTCAGAATTTTAATACTTTATTCTAGATATTACAAGCTGTTATTACGAAAAGTTAAGTTTAGGGAAGCGACCTCTTATTTTAATAATTTTTATATATGTTGTAAAGGTCATTGTCCCGAGTAATAATGTAAAGGTTTTAGGGGGTCATTGTTTGTTAAAAAGTTACAACAGGAAGAAGTTTCACGAATGAATTCTTATTTTTTGGTCTCACGTACATTTCGTTCGCGTTTGAAGCGCGTAGGCAGGGGGGGCTGCACCCCCCCAAAACCTAACCTAACCTAACCTCCGAAAGGGGCTTCGCCTCTCCCCGTGCTCCCCTCCTCGAAAATCAAGTACCGATTTTTTACAAGAAGCGAATGTAATTAGAAATCGTAACTCCCCTCGGAAAAAAATAACGATTTCCAATTACATTTGCTTCTTGTGAAAAGCTTCTTTTAGAGGTTAGGTTAAGTTAGGTTTTGGGGGAGAGTGCAGGGGAAGCGCAGCCCCCCTGCCTACGCGCTTCAAATGTAAACAAAAAGAACAAAAATATTACTATTGTTTCGAAACTTTCAACAGCCATATCTGCTAAACCAAGGCCGTCCCCCACAAAATTTTTTCATATAATTACTCGGTATGCCCTACAACATATCTGAAGCACATCGAAATCGGAGATGTGTGACCTAAAATGCATATTTACCCGTACATATTTAGCGTTTTTTGTCTCTGATGTGTCTTGCAACCTGTTCTTTTTTTATTTTATTGCAAAAATTAAAAAGTTAAAAATGAAAAATTATTTGTCTCTTACATTAGTATAAATAATTAATAATTATTTAATTTTATATAATTAATTTTATTAAACCTTTATAAAATATTAATTAATTAATTAAAATTAATAAATTTAAATTTAGTACTTTATCTTATAATATTCATTACTTTAACAATTAGTGATAAATCGAGATTACTCTCAGGCTCTAGAAAGTCTTATTAAACTAATAATATATGAATATAGGGACATACACACATAAAGAGCCGTTTGCAGGATGTTGTGCGTGAATGTGCTTTAAATATATATATATGTATACACTGTGACGTTTTTCGTGGTTGTTGCGAAATTCCCGCGTCGTCCCGCCCGAAACGGAAGTAAGAGATCGGGACACGGACGGAAGTCCGCGAGATAGTAAACGTCTGGATCGGCAGGAGAGAAAAGGGTGGTCAC
>NW_018021885.1:0-3363 GCF_002006095.1 Pseudomyrmex gracilis
TCATATTTGCTAAAAATTATGAACACTAAATTTAAAGATGGTGTCTTAAAATAGACAGTTTAAAAAGTATATACACATTGTTTCAGATATTTTTAGAAATGAGTAGTTGATGTCAATAGATGACTTCAGGTTCAGGTAATAATAAACAAGAATATGAAATAAAAAGGCGTTACTGAACTGGTTGCTGGATGTTATGCAGATGTATTGGATTTCAAATGTTACGTCCTGGCCCACGGTTACGGTCGGGCTATGGTAGAGCAACAGAGAGCTGTCGTTTTTTGTCTATCTCCGCACAGCAGGTTGGCGATCCCGCTGCGACAGAGTCGAGCGAGTTTGTGTGCTCTCACAGATAGGTCAACGGCGTATACCGATCTTACTCTATCCTATTAGGCCCCGCTCGTCGGTCTCTTTTTGAGTCTGGAGAATTAACTCCACGGACTAAGGACNAGACCGTGCGATCGATTGAGGATGTGGAATGATGAGAGGTCGTCTTAATTAAACGGAAAAATTATGCTACGTACATTATTAATTTATTCATTTAATGGTATTACAATTTTTAGGTGCGTAATCGTGTGGATGAATGTGATATCGCGAATTGTACACTGAGGCGGAGGGTCATCGCTCGGAGGCTAGAGAGAGGGAATATATATATATGTGTGTGTGTACGTGACGCGATGTGTGTGTGAGGGGCCTCCGGCGAGGTTTTACAGGTGTAAGAGTGTCGGGTGCATGTTTAAGACGCCGATTCGTAGTGTAGAGATCATTCTAGATCTATTTCAATTATTTCATGGATTTTCGCGGAACTTGGAGGGAATATTGTATAAAAATGGTGGACGGGAACTAAACGGATGTCATCTATATAAGGGAATTTAACTGGGAGGAGTTTTCTTGGCTGGAGTGGTGGTTATCACCCGGAAGATGTCGGAAGGATCTGTTGTTAGAGGGTCAAGGACAAAGGGGATTCTTTCCGGATTTGCTTTTTTATAGGTGGAAGCTAATCGGAGGAAGTGTTGTAATCTAGGATCGAGCGGAGGTAAGGTTGATCGTGTCAAATCGGAGGATTCGTTCATTTGCGGGTTCATCTCTGTATGTAGATGGTTCAGGGGAAGGAGAGCGAGGAGGGGGTGGAGGAGTCGGCGCGGATTGCAGATCCGCAGGATTTTCTGCGGGAGGATCGGGGGAGCGAAGAGGTAATGGGGGTGGATTGTTCACAAGCAAACAAGGGGAGGATTGGATTTTCTGCGGGAGGATCGGGGGTTATCGGTGAGTAGGAAGGAGCGTCATACCACGAATCGTCGTGTGTATGTGTGTCTGTGTGTGTGTGTTGTGAATACGTCGGTGAGTGTAAGGGCGCGTGCGATGGAGTTATATATATATCGGTGGGGTTTCTATTGTTATTGTGGCTGTTGTTGTCGCTGTTATCCGCGTGGGCAATGTTGGAATGTTTCTCTGGAGTGGTAGGCGTCGGGCGGTTGGGCCTGTCCGGCTCCGCTTTGCCCAAGGCAAGCGCGGCGGCTCGGCGCAAAGCTCGGTTCCGCCGATTGCGTCGAGCCTTTATTGTTGCCCGAGAAATGTATTTTTGAGGTTCTACTTAAATTATATATAATTATTTTAATTATATTTAATTAATAAGCAGCAAGAGTCTTATTCGGTTGAGCAACCCGCAGTTGAGCCTTCGAGGTGCGAGGAGAGGAAGAAAGAAAATTGTTTACGGCGAGTTTCTCGTACGCTGAGGATACGGAATTAAAGTGGAAGGTCGGAGCTTATCCCAAGTGACTCAAACCGTGGATGTCTATCGAGAGTCATCCAGAGCGATTTAGGATCGCGGATATTTTCTCCAATTAAGGAAGGGTGTGAGAGACCGTCCAGAGCAACTCAAAAACCGCGAATGTCTGTCAGAAGTCGCCCGGAACGATTCGAAACCGCGGATGTCTGTCAGAAGTCGCCCGGAACGATTCAAAACCGCGGACATCTGTCAGCAGTCATCCGGAGCGATTCAAGATCGCGGATATCCTTTCTGAATAAGGGAGGAGGTAAAAGAGTGTCTTAGACAATTCAGTAATTATTATTATTTTTTTATGAATGAGTGATTAATTGTTTTTCCTTCGCGATTACGTGTCCCTGAGCTCCCCGAAGAGCAGCTGCGGGTTTCTCTCTTTTCTAAATTTGTATCTGTAATGTGTGGAACCTCGATTAACAATTGGTTTCTTAAAACACTTACTATTTGCTGCTACTGGTGGTGTCGATTCAGTTGGGGCCGGTGCGGCGCTGTGATTAGCTCGTTGCAGGTCGGCAGTGTCGATGGCCTGGGATCTCGCTCTCTGCACTCACTGGCACTCACTTATTCACTCACTGAAATCTGCGGGTCTTTTTGGATACGCGGCGCGGTTCTTTCTGTTTTTTGATTCCGAGAGCCCTGGCTTATATACCATTTTGAGTAAGCGAGGACTCTCCCAATCGGGAACTCAGTTGAGCTTTGCTGGTTCCTATTTGTTAATTAGTCGGTCGGGCGACTTCCGAGATCGCCAATCGGCGACGATCCCTCGCTTCGGTCGCCTCGTCCGATTTTTCGGGGAAGAAAAAAGGGAGAGTGTTGTCTTTTCGATCACGCCGCATAGACTCCTTGTCGTTTGTTTATAATAAAAATGCCGGAGTTTCTGTTTGCGCCGGCCGCTCTAATTTTTATGACCGGCGTTTTCGTGACCCGGAGATATCCGGGTTTGTTTGGAAAGCTGCTTAAATAGTTGTCTAAAGGCGCGGTTTATCTTTTTCGGGCGCCGATATAATTTTTGTTTGTTCTCCTATCGTCTGGAGTTTTAAGTTTCCAAACGATAGGAGACCGTTCAAGTTATTTATTATTATTGACCAAAAAAAAGAGTTCGCTATGCGCTGTCGCGTCGTGTCGCAGAAAAAAGGGGACCGTGGAGTCTGCAGGACGTAACACAAATATTACAGAGGTTTTGACTTTTGTTCAAGTCTTCATCAGTGTTCTTTAATCCAAAATATAGTGAAAATAGATGACATTATCAGTCAAATAATAAAACAATGTTGTTAAGTCGAAGGTGTCCTCTAAACTGTACTGTAAACATCTGTAATATTTGAAATCCAATACATCTACATAACATCCAGCAACCGGTTCAGTAACGCCTTTTTATTTCATATTTTTATNTTTTTTTAGAAATATTTAATATTTTTAAAAAGTCCAAGACGAAAACGACCCATGTCCGGCGAAATAAAGTGTCNAAAAACACGCCGTTCGTTNAGAGTTAATTATTCTTTTTATATATTTATAATATATATACATATCAAAATAAGAAAATCATCTCTTGAATATTAAAATTTACCGTTAAAGCTTAACCTGTT
>NW_018021885.1:4693-24008 GCF_002006095.1 Pseudomyrmex gracilis
ATTTAATTCTATTAAAAAATACCGTTAGTTTGTCTTATTTCCTTGCACTGACTGCTACTTTACAGGTTATTTTCAGGAAATAAAACAAATCTCGTATATCACGTGGCACTTGTGCAAGCACATGCGCAGAAAGAAAAACAGTACATGAGCATGACAGAAGTATATCTTCTGTCTCTCAGATCTTGCCATAGACATATAAGAAATAGACTGCGCGTGTGAGAGGGGAAGTGAGTCAAACTTCGGAGTGAGACAGATGCTTTCACCCGAGTCTCTGTCTCTGTCTTTCAGCACCTGGAGTGGGGACTCTCCACTCGGGAGACAACTCAAATAACGCTACGTAACAGATTCTACGTAACGGTTTTGGTTAGAAACCAATTGTGTAACATTTCTGTTATTTTTTGTATTGTTTATTATTTTTCACAAATGTATAATTTAAAAATATAATAATGGTGAAATATTGTTGTGTGTGTCAAGCTGAAGAATCAAAAGCAAACTCTAACCTTATTTTTCATTAGTAAGAAATTATTACTATTATTGTGTAGATTGTAAAAATTAAAATAATGCCAGGTAGATAAAACTATAAAACACAGACACAAACAGAGACTACATGATGTAGTCATCATCTATGTAGTCTCTGTCGACATCATTTTATTTTCTATATTAAATAAATATTTATGTTTGTAGTTTACCAAAAGATCTAGAAACACAAACACAATGGTTGCAAATATGAGGAAAAAAAATGTTAAAAAAATTGTTGTATGTAGTAAACATTTTCAACCTGAGGATTATAGAGATTTCTGTCAAAGGCCACTTCTAAAAAAAGGGGCTGTCCCACGGTTAAATATTCGTAATATAAACACGATATCTAAAAATGATGAAACGTAAGCATTATTAAATACTTAGCCAAATTTTGACTTGGTTATAAAATTATTGAGATGGAAGTTATTATATTAATCTTTGCATTTCTTAGATCTAATGATTCTGTGATTCAAATGCAATGTGAAAAGATATCACAAAAAGGCAAAAATGAAAATCCAAACCAAGAGAATATAAATGAAAATCCAAACAAAGAGAACATAAGTGAAAATCCAAACGAAGAAAACATAAATAAAAATTCTGAAAACGTACATGAAAATCCAAATTATGAGAGTATACCAATAGTACAACCTGAAATCTCGTCTGTTTTGAAATCATCTGATGGAAATATTAAAAATTTGAAAAGGTAATATATATTCTCTGTTAGTAATACGCTCTATTAGTAATATACTGTATTGGCTCTTCCAAGAAAATGTAACTTCAATTATTTTGCATAAATATTATTCCTTAGGAAAAGTGATTCTAAAGATGAATCCAGTGTTGTCGTTAAAAAACGCTTGATCTTAAAGAACGTCAGCGCTTTCAAAAAAGAAGATTTCAAAGATGAAAATAGTTGGAGAAAATATCTCCTAAGTATAGAAGGATTACGAAAAAAAAAACTACACTTACTACGTACAAATAAACGTCTACTATCAAAAATTAACACGTTCAAAGATATAATCCAGAATTTAAAAGAAAAACAGTTATTAACAGATTCTGTTGCAGATATATTGAACGTAAGTGAAAATTTTTCACACATAACAAAAACGCCATTAGACGTTAAAGCTAACTCTATTATGTAGTAAGTATCACAGCTCTATGTGATACTTACTACATGTCTAATAGAGTTAGCTTTCACGTCTAATGACGTTTTTGTTCTGTGTGAAAAATCTATCACAGTTCTATGTGATACTACATGTCTAATAGAGTTAGCTTTAAGGTTTAACTCTATTAGACATGTAGTATCACAGCTCCATGTTTTTGTTCTGTGTGTTTAAAAAGAATTGTTTTGAACTAATAAGTTCAAAGTTCTAAGTTAGTAATTTTGATTATACTATTATAAAATGTACAATCTTTTTATACAAAATCCTCTTTATACAAAATCTTTTTTATTAAAAAATATGTTTTATATACAATTGTTTTGCCTAATAAATAAAGTAATATCTACAATCTTTTTTCCAATAAATAAAGTAAATTTTATAAAAATATGTTTTCTAATTATTATATCACTAATAAATAAAAAGCACTGAATTAAAAAATGTTTACGTATTTTTATTCTAGAAAATTTGTTCTCCAATAGTTCGACAACTGATCAAGACTTTACTTTATAAAAAACAAAGAGCTTTCCCTAACGAATTGAAAGAATTTGCATGCACACTCCATTTTTATTCACCAGCAGCATATGAATATGTGAGAAAAACACTTCTGAATATGTTACCACATCAAAGTACAATTCGAAAATGGCTGAGTTCAATAGACAATCAACCTGGAATATCAACGGTAGCAATGCAATATTTAAAAGAATTATGTGAAGATGCAAAAGCTGAACAAAAAAAATTATATTTTTCTTTAATTTGTGACGAAATGGCAATAAGAAAACACGTTGAATTTGACGGAAAAAAATGCCATGGATTTGTAGATGTTGGAAGTGGAAGTAATTTCTGTGATACTGATATAGAGGCAACAAATGCTCTTGTGTTTATGTTAGTAGGCATTAATAGATATATAAAAATTGTAGTTGCTTATTATTTAATTAATTCATTTTGTGGAAAAGAAAAGAGCAATATTTTGAGTGATATATTTTACAAGTTGCACACACTTATAACATAGAAATTTGCAATATTACTTTTGATGGTGCTTCTACAAATATTAGTATGGTCCAAAATTTAGGTGCTACAATTACAACAAGTTCTGTTAATAAGTTAAAAACTTATATTAAACATCCGTCAACGAATGAACCCATTACAGTCATGTTGGATGCTTGCCATATGTTAAAGTTGGTGAGAAACACTTTGGCTGCAAAAGGATCTATTACAGATAAAAATGGGAATACAATTGAATGGAAATTTTTAAGTTTACTTGTAGAAAAACAAGAAAAGGAAGAGCTTCATTTAGCCACAAAAATTCGTCGTAGACACATTGCATTTCAAAATGAAAAAATAAAAGTGCGACTAGCAGCCCAAACATTCAGTTCCAGTGTTGCTGCCGCTTTAAAAACGTGCGAATTAGATTTTAAATTACCGGAATTTCAAGGAGCTACATCTACAGCAGAATTTTGCCAAATAATTAACGACATATTTGATGCGCTCAACTCAAGAAATTGTTTGAATAAAAAACTAACTCAACAACCGATTTCTATAAAAAATTTGAATGATTTTAAAATCAGAGCTGAGGAATTTATTAAATATATTAAAGCACTAAAAATCTCTGATAAACCGATATTGCAGACAAAAAACAAAACGGGATTTCTAGGTCTGATTATATGTTTAAACAGTGTAATTGTTTTGAGTGAAAAACTATTTTCAGAAAAATATTTAACATATTTGTTAACATATAAAATGTCTCAAGACCATTTAGAAACATTTTTCTCTTGTATTCGTCGTTTTGGTGGATATAATACCAATCCAACCGTAAGACAATTTAAATCAGCGTTAAAAAAATTACATACGCACGTTAATATGAATATTGTATTCAATGGCAACTGCATACCTAAAGATGATACGGTAATCTTACAGTTGAATAATATAAAGAGCACCAATGACAAACATACGGATAAGATAGATGTTTTTATTTGGAATGTAGAACACGATTACACTGTGCAACAGTCAATGATTTTTAATGAATATCAGATTGATATTTTAAAATATATTGCAGGATTTGTAGCTAGTGCAATTAAAAGAAAACTAAATTGTTACTCTTGCATTCAATCTTTAGAACAGGAAGAAACACCATCACAATTGCAAAAAAGAAAAGAGTATGGCAAATTATTTAAGGCGTCGAACGATGTAATATATATTTGTAAAATAGCAGAAAACGTCTTTCGAAAGAATGCACGAATCTTAGTTTCTAATAACGTAGTCAAAAAATTAATTCTACTAGCACTATATGATTTAAAAATTAATGAACTATTTGTTAAATCAGAACATGCTTTTGATCAAGCTCCGTTAATGGATCATAAAAGTCAAGTAATTCGACTTTTATTAGAAAAATTTTTTATTCTTCGTTTGCATCATTATGCTACTTCACGGAATGTAAAGACTGATCGCATACGAAGTAAATTTACCAAACTTATTACACATAAAAATCAATAACATTAATTTATTATTTATAAATTGAATTTTATATTCTTTATTGTTACATCTTCTATTTCTTTCTTTTTTTTACAATAACTTTAATTGTTACACTCGATTATTTCTTCAAATTTATACTCATGATTTTAACAAATAATAACGGATTAAAATTAACCTNTACCATAACTACTCATTGACTGTCAATCGCCTACTGTCGCCCCTTCATCGCTCGATGCTCCTCTATTGCCCCACTACGCTATTTCTCATTCCTACTACTTTTCTTGTCTGCCAATCACCGCGTCACTAAACAAGGATAAAGACTCGGGTGAAAGTATCTATCCTCGTCCGAAGTTTGACCATTCTTTCTGCACTGAAAAGATACGGGACGCGCAGTCTATTTCTTATATGTCTATGGATCTTGCTCACACTTCCCACTCATTGGTTGAATAGGCTATTCCCACTCCATCTCTATAAGCTCTATGGTCCCAAGACGACNAAATNTTGAAACCTAGTTTNTNGAGATTTCGAACTTTGTACTAAAAAATCTCCGTTCGGAAAGCACAAAGGAAAAAAATTGCGAAATATTTTTTTTTGTGCCTCGATCTTAACTTTGGATTGAGTCTAGGCCGAACTCGATTGGTTTAGCTATTCTTGAGATCTCAAAATCTCGAAACGCATAAATTGCTATTCTCGCGTATAAGAGGCACGGGGTACCTCGCGCAGCGCGCGCGCACTTCGTTTGCGTATATATTTGGCGCGAGGCACTACCGTGCCTCTTGATTTGCTGCATGTTCAGGTGGATTAGATGCTATTTCATTCATTAATTTTGCACCGGTTTTATTGCTCTCTGTTTGCAAAACTATTGAATTTGCTACAGAAAGTTCGGTTCCACTATGTAAACTTCTCAAAATCTTGGTTTTGCGTCGCTTACTTCGTTTGCCACTTTCATTGAATGATTTTGATTTTCGTCCGCTTGATACCCATGATGTGTAATAACGTAAAATGAAAGTATTTTGCGTTTTATATTTAAAAACATTGAATATTATGATTTTATATTAAAGATAATTTAATATTATAAGAGTTCACTTAATAAGTTATAAATAAATACTTACTTGATGTACTTAGAACAGTTGCAATATCAAATAATATTTCCTCTTCTAACCAATTAGCATTTCTCTTAAGGAAATTTTCATTTTTTTTTAGCACTATTGTTCCACTTTTGATAAGAACGATTTAAAAATTTTGCGTGTAATAATGAGTTTATATTTTTGATTTAGAGAGAATTATCAAGGCAATTAAATTTGTTTACTAAATAATTAAGCAGCTCTGCTTGTTTTTCTTTTTTTGAGTTCACTCTGCTATGATAAAGAATATTGTGTAATTCTATCCTTTTTATTTGATTCATCACGTGTTTATTTATATTAGTTTATAATTTATTAATAAATACTAAATACTAATTATTAAATGAAAAAATTACAGAAAAATTGAATGTGTACGGGTTGTTTGCTTTTCGGAGCTTGAATTTCGACTGTTAGCTTCATGTTTTTAGGTAAGCTTGGCACCTCTACTTACGAGTCACAAACAGGCGTTTATCGCTCTTTATCAGTATGACTTTTAATCGGCAAAATATGTTTTAAATTAACCGTTGAGGTAACAAATAATAATTCCATTAATATTTCTTACAAAACAAAAACAAAACAATCTTGCTCGATTCGCAACATAGTCTTGCTGCGTGCGAGTCGAGCAAGATTATTTTGCTTTTGTCCGAGGAAATGCGAAGAATAATAAAGATGTNTTTGAAAAGAAATGTATTCTATAGATTCAGAATTAAACATTATATTTTACTCTTTGCAGTACATGTATAAATATAAAAGATATTTAAGCTTTAAAAAAAAATAAAAATTCGAGTGGCAGAAGAGAACTTATTAGAGATAAAAGTATTAGAGATAGAAGTATGTTTGAGTATATGGTGTAAATGTTGTGAAAAAAAACAATTTCTTAAGTTTTTTAATTTTTCGTTATTTATTGTAGTCAAATAGAGATATTTCAATAAGAGATATTTCATGTTTTCAATTTTGTAATAGTACAAAACAAAAAGAATCAATTCGAAACGGTGAATACCATAAGTAACTTCATTCACGAAAAATATTGAGGTACTAATATAAGTAGATACTAATTGATTTCAAAATAGAATAATTTCCAAATCTGCAAATTTCTGCAAGGTTTTTTAAATGGATATCATACTTGACATGCTCCTTTACATAATGAAATTTGAGTCGCTATGAAATCTTGTGAATAACATAACTATTTCTTTAACTCTTTATTAAAGTATAAATAAAATTTATGACATCTTGATAAAAAAATTACATGAGTAAATTTAAAGTTATTTTGTATTGTCGAGGTACAAAGTTTATGTTTATAACATGTTGTTTAAGGAAAAAATGTTTAAAACATAAAATTGTTTACGTACAAACTGTGCCTGACACATTAAACATGCTATAAATCTTAAAATATTAAGAAACACAAAATTTCGTAAACTTAGAAGATCTATATTTCAGTAACCGATCATTATATTACAAAATTTCAAGCGGCATTTGTTGTATTGAAATGTATATAACAAATGTGTTATAGTAGCAAACCGCTGCTTTATACTTTGGAAATTGCATTTTGGCCAGCTTTTCGGCAAAATGCCCCACTGTGCGACGCTACTTCCCGTCCTCACGGCTATTTACTGCTTGATTTGAAACAATCGACACCAGACGAATATCGTTTTCGAACTTCTCCGTAACGATCTGCGTCATTACGTGTACTATTGACAGCTCACAAGAATTCGCTCTACCCACAAGCTAACAGACGCAAGGGGCAAGGGGAATCGTCCGTCCGCTCCAATCAAGTTCTTCTATTAGGTAGGCAGTGGGAATATCCCCACCGCCTCGACAGAACCTACCTAATAGAAGAACTTGATTGGAGCGGACGGACGATTCCCTTTGCCCCTTGCGTCTGTTACGCTACCCCTTGTGGGTAGAGCGAATTCTTGTGAGCTGTCAATAGTACGTACCTTGCAGATCTGCAAAAACCGTATAAAAACGCAAAGCACACGTGTAAAAGTTATTATTCGAAGCTACGATGCCGTTGGCAACGAAAGAACAGCAGCAACAGCAGCAGCGAAAGAAGAACCTAATACAGCATTAGAGATGCGAGACGGTACATTAGAGCTAGGCGCTCTCTTGGCGAGGAAAATATTTGTCTTCTGAAGGTACTGCGTCTTTTAAATTGTAAGAATCGACACACTGATTAATATAAAAATTGTTTATTCAGTTTTATTTCGTACACAGTTTTCTCGTGACGATGTTACAATAATTGTTTAAAATAACTGCGCGACTATAATTACAATACACAGTTCACTACTAATAACTACGTGATGATAAATGATTGACTGTAACTGACTGCTTGATTCTGAATGACTGCCCGCCTCGGTTCGAGGGCACGCTTTTATAGGGCCTGAGTTCGGCCAAGGAAGGTTCTGGAGTTTTCCTTATTTAGTAATATTCTAGAGCATTCTCGAATGTTCGAGAATAATCTAGAATGTTCTAGATTCGGCTGTGTGCTAGGACAATCATTTCCTGTGTCGAAAGATTGCCTTATATAATAAGATATTTCGAAGGGTCGATGGTGCGTCACGGTTTTATCGCTAACCGTCGGTTTTTATGATACTTAAAATAAACATGGAAAGTTCTAGAATCTACGCGTAGCAACTAGACTAAGCTAGACAATGGTCACAAAATAAAAATCAACGCGCTGCTTTTCTGCGAGGGTTATCTTTACTTCACCGACAATCATTTCATCAATAATCGTTTCACCGACACCATTTCATCGACACCGCATTTCACCGACAATATTTACTTACCGACACGTTTAGATCATCGACAATCATTCCACCGACAATGTTTTCATCAACATTGAGCTTCGCCGACAATGTTTATGATAACAAATAAACATATAAGATGAATTATTATAGAAATTGACATTAATACTTTTATTTCATTGCTTTTTCTATCTTATTACCTAAATTAGGACATAAAATAATACTGCGTTTTATTAATGATTAATATCAAGAATTATAATATCTTACAATATGACATCTTACTTCATGAATACATAATTAATAAATTGGATAATATAAATCATTAGATACATTAACTCAATATAACTTTAATCGATAGTGTAAACATCAATAACTGAATCATTACATTTGCAACTTATGTGCTAATGCCTTCACAAAATTTATTTCTGTATGTTTCCCGATTTTTTTTCTAAAAAAATGAAAAAGTAATGAAATAAAAGTATTAATGTCAATTTCTATAATAATTCATCTTATATGTTCATTTGTTATCATAAACATTGTCGGCGAAGCTCGATGTCGATGAAAACATTGTCGGTGAAATGATTGTCGATGATCTAAACGTGTCGGTAAGTAAATATTGTCGGTGAAATGCGGTGTCGGTGAAGTAAAAGCAATCCTTTCTGCGATACGCTGATAACAAATTTATCACGTGTATTTGCAAGTGCGTTCACAATACACTCAGAGGTAACGTGCCGCTCGAAAAATGAGAGAAGAAGCGACTAATCCGATATAAAACGGAACTGCACCGTATCGCGGAACAAAGAGGTACTTGGAGGTGTAAGAGAAAGCTGCTGATGCAACAAGGAGGCTTTTTACCGTACATCATCGAGCCCATACTCGGAGCTTTATTATCTTGAATTATCGAGTAATCATGGAACGGGCAAAAAAATGGTGCTGATTTTCACGGATAATCTTGAAAGAATGCAACAACAGACGGCGGGAGAAAATACCGCTGCTAATACCACTCGAACTGTCGGAATCATGCTTTCGCGTCTCGAGATGACGCAGAAATGAGACGCATTCTCGATTCACTGACTTCTGCCGATAAAGGTGAAAAATGGAAATTGTACAGCGAAATACTTCGCCGGTATCTATATTTTATCCGAAAAGCGAGAAAGCGTTCTCGCAAAGAAGAAGAAGATCCTTCTGCGATGGGAACAACCGCTGCGACCAGGAAAGGGGAAGGGGAAGAGGACGAGAAAAACCAACGAACGCTTCGCCTCAAACATCATCAGCATCCCCCGCACATGAGTTACCAAAATATTATTCAATTTCTTTGCGTCATAATAAGAATAGTCATCATTATCAGATTAATCAGTCCACTCCAAAGAATAAGAAAAATGTATCGTTTGCAAATATTTCATTTACCAACAGCAGTAGCAGCGATAGCGCAACGTCGTCGCGCTCTCGCAAACGAAAACCTATAACAAAGATAATGGAAACAATTCCGAAAACTTACCAACTCAAAGCGCGAATGCTTTTGAATCATCTAATCGAAGCGGCTGTTCACGTCAAGATAACATGGAACGAACGCGGTATCGTAACTAAAAGTCCAGAATTGGTGGGAACGAATATTGTGGAACTCGTAAACGACGCGATGCGAGAAAGAAAAACCGCTGGAATAACATTTTGCACACTTACTTCGCGAAATAAACATGCCCTCTCAATACGTAGGAAATCCTAAATATTTACGCCTTTTGCGAAAAAGAGAAAAAAGTGCAAATCGCAAATTGCCGCATAATATTGACCAAGAAGAAGCCAAAGAAAAAGAAGAAGGATAGGATTGCCACCAACAAGAACAAAAAGAAAATCCAATCGGGATTCCGAGACAATTGGTTACGTGGGACGAAATGTAGTAAACAAAACGCTTAACACTTTGTATTATAATTCCGCGCATTACGCCGGTTATTCATTGACGGGAAATTTGTTTACAAGCCGCTAAACCGAATTACTCGCGCAAGAACGTTGTTCGCTGGCTTTGTTCGCAAGATGTTTACACGCTACATCGANTTGTGCGGCGAAAATTTCCCCGACTGTATTACAACGTGACGAATATCGACAATTTCTGGAAAGCTGATTTGATAGAATTGCGAAATCTGCAAAGCTATAACGACGGATATTGTTTTCTACTGGCAGTTATCCACGTACGCGGCAAGTTCGCGTAGGTGGAACCTTCGCGAGACAAAACAAGAATTGGTTCTTCGCGCGTTTCAACGCGTGCTCTTGGGAAGTGCCGGACGAAGAACCGTATATCTGCAAACCGACAAAGGTAAAGAATTTCGTTGCAAAAGTTTCTCAANGAGGAAAGAATTCGTTTTCGTGTGAGGCGTAATCTCGATGTGTTGCAAGATATCCTAAGCGCGTACAACCATACGCCTCACTCCTNTATACGTATGAAACCTGTGGACGTTACGACGGAAAACGCGAATATTGCGCGCGAAAACACACGGCATCGGTGGAAAAAACAACGATTCGAGGCAAAAACAGCTAAATANTGCGTCAGCAATCTCGTACGTGTCAGTAGAGCGAAAGCCGCATTTGAGAAAGGATACGAGGCCAAGTGAAGCGAGGAGATATTTTGAAAACATCGTGTTTTCGAGTGGTGAAATCCGCGCGGTTACGAGCTGACAAGGGAAACACCAGACATTGCCCCCTCCGATTTGGCTGAATTTTACCTCCCACTACATCGTCGTAAAATAATAGGACGCACCTCTCAAGCATTTGCGAGAAAAACGCATTTAAAGGTTTACGTGCGCTTAATATACTGATAAGTTTGAACGGTTTGCCAGGTAATCAGCGTGGCTTAGTGGTAAAGGCGTCCGACTACCACTCTGCATATTGCTGGTTCAAATCTCATTTTTTCGAAATTGTTTTTTTTTTTTACATTTGCATTGTAGTTTATTATGTGAGCTTGTTGTTATATGTATTGTTTAATATGTTATCTAAAAAATTAATGTTCTTATTATAAAAGTAATAATATTTAAAAATTGTGACATGTATTTATTTACTTTGCTTTACATGTTGTGGAAATTAAATTTAGACTAGAATTTAATGTGTTATGCAATAAAAAAATGTTGATGTTGTGTTATGCAATAAAAAGTTTAAATAAAGTATAAATAAAGAAAAAAACAAATTCAAATGCACTATAAAANCATGTAACTGTTTTATTATATTTTAAAGAAAAATTACTCATCTTCAGATCCATTTTCGGACAAATTACATATCTTGGAATGATAATTATAATAAAAACACGTAAAATATAATATTAATTTGCAATGAGAACATTGAATAAAACTTTCATTTTTACAAACGCACAGTTTCTTAACGGCAGTTGAGAAACAAATTTCATTCATATTAAGAATAATGGGTCTTTTTTCTATTAACTTTGACGCATACCAAGCATATAAAAGCATTGGTATAAAAATTGGAGCGCTTAATTGATGCAATAGCAAAGAGTGTATTTTTATTGCATCCTCGCGAGTACAAATGTCTTCTTGTTGCATTATCGTATAACAATTTTGCAATCGTTTGATAAAATTTTTTATTTGTCGATAAAAATAAACGTCACAAGGCTGACAGAGAGGCGTGCATTTTGGAGGAATTACTTTTGGAAAGCACGATGCTCTACCTGTTTTGTCTTCAAAAACGTCGTCGTATAATGTCATATTGGTTTGACCTTACCACGAATCTATTAATAACAAAAATTTATTATTTCCAACGTAAGGAGACAAACAATACTTTAAATAATCGATATATATTGCCTTTGTTAATTTCCCTGACTTTGAAGACGTTACATAAACGTTTTTATATTTGTGCATTAAGTGATCAATTTTTTTCTCAACTTTAGGACCAAATTGTCCCTTTGATTCTTGCATGCATAAAAATACAACAGGTAATATTTTTCCTGAAGCAGTGATGGAATATTGTGCTGTATAAGAATGAGAGATAGCATGCAGACTTTTCTTTTTTACAAGAACAGTTTTTGATCCTTGTGCTGCAAGCGTTCTATTATAAATCATTTGATATTGACATCCTGTTTGATCCGTATTAATGACAAAATCCAAATCAAACTCGGGTATAATTGCCTTTGTTTGTATTTGAAAACGTGCGGATTCTAAAATTTCCTCCAAAGATGCATGTTCTCTCTTATCAACATATTTTGTTATTTTTCTTTGCCTGATTTTATATATTTTTTTAAATCGATCAATCCAACTTATGCTGACAGAGAAGCTGAAGTTTTTATCGATAAATAGAAACGCTATCGCCATCGCCCATTGCTGCAGAGTTCTTGTTGTTATCTGAAAACAATAGTATATATAATTTATAGTTTTGAAATCTTTCTAATTCTATAATAAAAATATTGTGTAAAATTATACCTGCTCAAGACATTCTCTTGCTTCTTTAAAGTGTTCATATATGTCTGTGTTTCAATATATTTCCATTTATCGACGAATGTTCCTCCTCGTTTAACGTCGTCTTTCCATGTACGCAGCATTTTTTGGTTTTTCAATTTAGAACATCCTTTTTTCTGTAAAGTTTTTATGGTCCATTTCGGATGCATTTCGGCTAGAGCGACTGCCTTTTCTTTGTAAGTTAATGAAATATAATTGTAATCCCGAGAAAGATGCAATTCTGGCTTGTATTCTAGACTCTCACAAGATATGCACTACATAAATATAAAAAATCATTTGTGTATTATAATTTTTATAACTTTACTGTTTCAAAAAATACAGTTTTAAAAGTAGCAACAATTCAAAACGTACTTCTGTGTATTTGTCTGCATTTGTAGCATTTATCTCTTCCTGAAGTATTAAATNTTCATCAATAATTATTTTGTGATCTTACAGCATACACATTATGTTTTTAAAAATTTTCTTGCCCATAGCAATAGAAGCGGCCGAGATTTCTTTTGGCGGTGTGTCAGATATTAGATTTTCTGTTTTCATCAAACTTTTACAATAAATGAAAGCATTTCTTAAGTTGTCTCTTGTTATTGATTCCTCATCTGTCTGTAGGCTCACAGATTTCGAGCTTGACTTCGAGCTCGAAATATTTTGTTCAACACTAGTACTTGGCTCTTGGCTCATTTTTGTCACTGCACTACACACGATATGCTCCGAACGCTAGCTTTTATTTGACTGCGAATAAGTCAACGCTCTTCAAACCGTCAAAAGCTTTAATTTCACAAACAAATCTTATATAAACAAACCTAGTTCTCCGATAACGTGTGTATATGATTTCATGATACAGATATCCTTATCAAGAAGGAATATTCTAGGTAATTGAAACTCGTTGCAGCAAGAATAATAATTGCATAGCAAATAAATTTCAGTTGAATGTGCTCATTGCAGATTAATCTTTACGCTGCCGGGATTTGAAGGGCATTATGTACCTTAGAAAATTCCCAAATTTTGTGGTGTATCTTTTATATAACATATATAAAGTTGCTATCATAGGTAGGATCTATATATAGACCCTCCGGCAGCGTATTGGACCGGAGAAAATAAAAAAATTTTATTTTGTTAAAATCCGTTTTTTTAGGTTTTTGAGGTCACTAAAAACGATAGTAAAGTTAATTTTTGAGTACAGTAAATTTTTAGGGCTGTATGACTCTCCGTCAGCGTTACCCCGCAAATGGCAGGGACGTAGATAGATATTGTGGCTCCAATCTTTTTTTTTTCATTTTTTTGTTTTTGTTTAGTTTAGTTTTGTTTTTATCATGTTTTTTGTTGTTTATTTTTTATATTATTTTTATATTTTTGAAGTTTTTTAAAATGTTTTTTTTTTTTTAAATTACTTTTGAGAAATCGAAACTAAGTATAGGATTATAATAATGTGTAGCAAGTCCTTAGTCAATTGTAAAATACTGAGCATGTAACACTCAGAGGCAAAATATGTATGCGCGCGCGCGCGCGTATGTATGTGTGTGTGGAGGAGGGAGTGTATGTGTGTACATATACTATATATAAGTACTTATACGTATTTATATATACTTCTTGTGGAAGTTTATGCATGTTTTGATAGGCTGTTCAACAGCGTCTATATATAGACGCTCCGGCAGCGTAATACAGGTTAATATATGTTTTACGCGTGTTTTTATTATAATTATCATCCTAAGGTATGTAATTCGTCCTAAAATGGATCTGAAGACAAGTAATTTTTCTTTAAAATATAATAAAAGAGTTACATGATTTATATTGCATTTGAATTTGTTTTCTTTTTTATTTCTACTTTATTTAAACTTTTTATTGCATAACACAACATCAACTTTTTTTTATTGCATAACACATCAAATTCTAGTCTAAATTTAACTTCCACAACATGTAAAGCAATGAAAATAAATACATGTGTCATAATTTTTAAATATTATTAATTTTATAATAAAAACATTAATTTTTTAGATAAAATATTAAACAATACATATAACAACATGCTAACATAATAAACTACAATGCAAATGTAAAAAAAAAAATTTCGAAAAAATAAGATTTGAACCAGCAATATGCAGAGTGGTAGTCGGACGCCTTACCCACTAAGCCACGCTGATTACCTGCTAAACTGTTCAAACTTAACAGTATATTAAGCGCACAAAAAACTTTAAATGCGTTTTTCTCGCAAATGCTTGAGAGGTGCGTCCTATTATTTTACAACAATGTAGTGGAAGGGTCAGCCAACAATATATATAAAATTCAGCAAAATCGGAGGGGGCAATGTCTGGTGTTCTCCTTGTATAAGAACTCGGCTTGTTTCCACATTATTATTGCCATACTTTTATTATTGCTGCTCTTTGCTGACCGACATTACGGGAGATAATAATCTGCGCCTGCAACGTACACTTAACACTTGTATTAGATTCATTTATCAAGTTAAGTAGTATGAACATATATCACCTTATTATGAAAATCTACATTGGCTTAGGATAAAACCAAAAAGAAAATATTTTATTGGATGCTTGGTATTTAAAATTCTTGAAACTCATCCGCCTCAAGCACTATTTGAGATGTTTATTTTCAAGAATGTTGACTGTCTTCGAGATACTAGATCTTTGCAGGACAACTTAGTTTTCCTTCTTTGTCCACCAAATTATTTAGACGCTCTTTTAGGTGCGTGTGTGTGATGTATGGAATGAGATACCGGCAGATATCCGTAGGTCACCCTACTATGTTTTTAAAAGCAGGCTGTTTGAACATTTATTGAGTAATATATAGTCTAGAGAACATTTATTGAGTAATTTATAGTACTATATGTATAACTTTACTGTTTGACATCTATTTTGTTATATTAATCATTGTTAGTTATTATTGTGAGTTAACTATTTTGTTATTTGAAGTTTATTATTTCTTATATTATTTTGTAAGATCTTTGAATTTTATTATTTCTTATATTATTTTGTAAGTTCTTTGGTTAGCGTTTACAACGCTTGAGGGGATAATTCCCAGAGCGCTATAAAAATAAAAGCTTCAGTCAATCAGTCAGTCAGTCTTTCTCATTTTCCATCCCACTCTCTCTCATTCTTTTTCGCATTCTCTCTCACTCTCTTTTGCACTCTTTCTTACTCTCTCTTACTCTGTCTCACTCTCTCTTGCATTCTCTTTTTTAGTCTTTCAATTATTTTTCGTTTACACTCTCTTTTTTCATTCTCTCTCACTCTTTCTCAGTTTCTCTTCCACTCTCTGTCACTCTTTTTTTCACTCTTTTTCATTTGTTCTCTCTTTTTCTTTTTCTTTTTCTCATACGTTTTCTTATACAAGAAAACAGATTTCTTTCTTATCACGCGTCGTGTAGACGCATGTATATTGCCATCTTTTAGACCACAGGTAAACTGATATTTTCCCACCATCTAGCCGGTCAATTTTCCCCACCTATTGCCTATCTAGTCAGAAAATGTGAAAAAAAAGAAGGTAAAACATTTTCTGTAAACAGCTTCGAAAACAAGCCTTGGACGAGAAAAACACATTAATACTTTTCAAAGAACAAATGAATTTTGGCTATTAAAGCAATAACACTGTTGTTGGAGTGTATATATTTAAATCCGTTTATTAACAATTAGATAGCATAAACGCTTTCGACCTTGTATTAGGTCCTTTTCAAATGGATTTTTACAATGAATTAACGTATAAAGACAATTAATAAAATACAATTAATGAAATTAATACAATAAATAAAATTTAAAAAATAATTAAAAATTGCAGAATAAATATAATACAAAGTCACTTACAAATTTCTTAGATAAAATACATCGCTCAAAAACTCACTCGTCAGTTTATAAAAAATCATCTTTCTATTGCATTTACAAGAGCTGACAAAGGAAATGCGGTTGTTGCTATAGATAGAGACTTGTACACGAATTGAATGGAGGAAATGCTTTCTGATACCAACACGTATGTTCTTGTAAAAGAGAACCCAGTGAACTCTATATTGAATTCTCTTAAAGATTTGATAAAGAGATGGAAGTCTCGCGATTACATCACGGAACTAACTTATAAAAATTTAAATACATCTATAACTATCCTTCCTAGAGCCTATAGAATCCGAAAGATACACAAACCTGGTAATCCTCTCAGGATCATTATTTCCTCTATTAATAGTCTTTTACACAACCTGGCAATATTTTTACATAAAATAATTTCAAAAAATCTTCAACCCCCGTCGAGTTTTGTTTATAATAGTTTCCACCTTGCTAGTTTAATCTCTAACGTAAACTTTGCTGAAAATTTTGAACTCATTTCACTCGACGTTGTATCTCTTTTTACTAATATTCCCTTTGAACTTGTAATTAGTGGTTTGGAAAAGAGATGGCGTTTAATAACACATAATACAAGTTTACCTAAAGAGGAATTTTTTCTAGCAATTAATCTGGTGTTTGACTCTACTTTTTTTCTGTTCAATAACAAATATTATAAACAGACCTTTGGAGCTCCTATGGGCTCTCCTCTCTCTCCGATCCTTGCAGACATTGTAATGCAAGATCTGGAAATATCCATTTTTGAATCTCTCTCCTTCCGTCCACCTTTACATGTCAGATACGTTGATGACATAGCTCTCATGGTTCCTAAAGAGCAATTTGATGCTGTTTTAAATCTGTACAATACTTATCACCCACGACTTCAATTTACCATGGAGGTGGGTGGTGATAGACTCAATTTTTTGGACATTACTATTATTAAAAATNATAACAGACTAATACACGACTGGTATCACAAGCCAACGTTTTCTGGTAGATACCTCAACTATTTTTCCAGCCATCCTATTTGCCAAAAAAGAGGCACGGTCATCAGCCTCGTGGACAGGGCCTTCTTTTTATCACATCCAAAATTCCATTCAAAAAATTTTGACTTTATCTTTAATTTATTAATTGACAATAATTATCCCATAGACTTCATATATGATAATTTTATTCTTAGACTGAAACAGAATTTTTATAAAAACAATGACATAAAAAGGTTTTTGTCTAGCAAGAGTTCTAATGACATACACGTCGGCGGCGCCGGAAGCGGCGACAGCAATGTCCGAGAGCGAGACACTGCGTGCGGTTCTGCGGGAGTTAGAGCAGCTGCGGGAGGAGCGTCGACAAGAAAAGGATTCGTTCCGGCAGAAGGAGCGGGAATTTGGTGATTTCGTGCGCCGAAAGGAGGAGGATATCCGTCGCTTGGAGGAGCAGTTTTGCCGCGGTGCATCAGGAAAGTCACTTCCAAATCATTTTTCTGTACGGGTTGGGGAATTGACGGGAATAAAAATTAAGCCGGACGTGTTTGACGGGGGTGTTCCGTGGCGCGAGTTCTTCGCGCAGTTCGAGTTGGTCGCGCGTGCGAACGGGTGGAGCGATGCGGCAAAAGCGACGGTTTTGGCTACTAATCTAAAGGGAAAGGCGCGCGCAGTTTTAGAGGGGCTGGAAGAGGGGTTCAGCTTCGAGGATATTCGCTCTAAGTTAGAATCGCGGTTCGGGGAGCGAGAACTTTTTCAAAGTTGTTACGCGCAATTTACTAATCGTAAACAGAGGGGCGGAGAGGATTTTGCGACGCTCGGNNCGGATATAGAGCGTCTGGCGCGTCTCGCGTATCCAGAGGGTACGCATGAAATTCGCGAGAGAGTCGCTTGCGCACANTTTATTGCCGCCCTCTCGGANAGATTTGTNAAGCGTGCGTTGCAAATGGAGAACGTAACTTTGCTGAGGGCTGCCGTCGAGCGCGCGAAGGCGGTGAAAGCTATTCAGGAGAATAGTTTTGGGGCGAGCAGGGAGACGCCGTATAATTTTAAGAGAAACGGCGAGCGGAGGTCGGAGAATGGAACAAAGAAGGGGCAAGAGCAGAGGGGGGATAGTGGACGGAAGGAAAGAGAGTGCTGGAAGTGCGGGAAGAAGGGGCATTTCCGTTATGAGTGTCCGGCTAATTTGTCGGAAAACAAAGCTTAGTCGAGCTTCCAGAGGTGGGTTCGGCTATGGGGTGAAACACCCCGGAAAGAGTAATGTTGGTTAAACAAATTAATAATAAAAAAAATAATTTGTTTGTTTTTTCTGGTTTTTTGAATGGTAAATCGTGTAATTTTAAATTTGATACGGGCTCCGATGTGTCAATCGTACATTTTAATTTTGTAAAGAAATCGCAATGTCGAAGGTTGATAGAGAGGCCGAGGTTGAGATATCCTACCGGTGAGGAAGTTTCGGTTCAGTTAGAATGTGTGGCTCGAGTGGTTGTAGGGGGACATTCTTTAAGCATGCCTCTATTTGTGGCGGATATATTCGATGACTGTATCCTGGGTCTTGACTTCTTCAGGAAGACGGGGTTGGACAAGACAGTGGAGTCTCTCATTGTTGCTCCCCCGGAAAAGGCGGAGGTGTTTTGTGGTCGGGTGTGTGACGCTGCCAAGGGGATTCCAGATACTTTAAGAGAATTCTTTGAGAGGAATGCGGTTGATTTGAATGAGGCACAGAGGGGCGTTTTTGTCGAATTTTTGGTTAAATTTCAGGATGTCTTCTCTGAACAGATCGTGGCTGGGAACTGTGATGTTCTTCAGCACGAAATAAATCTGCAGGATCCTCGGCCGATTAAGCAAGCTTCAAGGAGGATTCCGTTGGGGATGCGGGCTGAAGTGGAAAAGATTCTTCAAGAAATGAAGGACCAAGGGGTCATCAAAGTGTCTTTTAGCCCGTGGGTCTCCCCGGCAGTGATTGTAAAGGGGTGATACTCTATTGACCACAGTACGATTCGACACCGCTCGATTCGACACAGATTTATTCGACACGAAATTATTCGACACCGTACGATTC
>NW_018021885.1:24393-25719 GCF_002006095.1 Pseudomyrmex gracilis
GAATCGTACGGTGTCGAATAAATCTGTGTCCAATAATTTGGTGTCGAATCGATCGGTGTCGAATCGTACTGTGGTCAAACGGAACACGCCCCATTTCTTTCATCCTATATTTAGCTTACTTTTCTTCAGAATCAACTCAGGTGTTTCATCATCTGTTTCTAATATTATTGATCCTTCTTTAGTTCTCGTTTTTTAGACTGGTTGTTATTATTTTTCTTTCTTTTAATTATTTTCTTCACTATTCGCATATTCTTTGTATCCATTTTATTCTGCCTTTTTATCGTAGATAGAAGTTTATCATCATTTAAATTTATCTCTTCTATCCCTACATCAATAATGTTTAATTTCGGCTTTGATTGTGGTGATTCCANTACTTTATAATTTTCTCCTAGTTTAGCTTGAACTGTCTCCTTTAACTTTTTTACTTCCTCTCCAGTTTCACATCCCATTATTACAGTTCCCTTGCTTCCTTTTCTTAATTTTATTACTTTCATTGCCATGTTCTTAATATCCACTTTTTTTATTAACTTTTTTGTGGTTTCACTCTCCTGTTCCAATTTTGGCTTCACATTTATAATATTTTCTCTCTTCATTTCTTTAACTGCTTCACTGTAGCTTTTTTGCGTTCCTGACGCTGGTTTGCGCACTACTTCCTGTGTCATTCTTTTTAGATTTTTGTGTTTACCGTTTCCCAATTTGTCTCGAAGTATTTCTTTAATCATCATTTTAATTTCTTTCTTACATGTTGTTTTATCTTTGACTTCTTTCACACAGTTCTTATAAGATAATCTATTTTTATATCAATGCCAGTCGATCCACTCATTCCTGATGATTTATTTCCACTACTTGGTGCCGTAAACGATCCCGCAGAACCTATAGATCCTGCAAATCCTGTCCTATTTTTGCTGCTCCCCGTCGTCGTCGAAACTTTCTTCATATTTGCTTCTTGGCCGTTTTCAACAAAAAATTCTTCACACAAACAGACCAGCACTATGCACTAATTCTCAGTTCCTATCATAAACTCTATGTTTACATACACATCCCAGATGGTAAAAAAGTGTGACACAAGACTTGCACTTAACAACTTTGTTTTTTATTGCCTTCTTACATCCCGAACATCGGTATTCTGCATATTCATCGTCCATGCCGATAATTACCGACCAGAGTTGTTACTATCAGCGCAAGCGATCATTCACCTGTAATCCACTTACACACGTCAGCACCTTGTGTCCACGTAAAAGGGTGATACTCTATTGACCACAGTACGATTCGACACCGCTCGATTCGACACAGATTTATTCGACACCAAATTATTCGACACCGTAC
>NW_018021885.1:26654-31177 GCF_002006095.1 Pseudomyrmex gracilis
AAAGAGAGAGAGAGAGAGAGAGAGAGAGAGAGAGAGAGTAAGAGTATGAAAAAGAGAAAAAGTAAGAAACAGAGAAAAACAGATTGTGAGATAAAAGAGTACAAGAGAGACTAAAAGATTGCGAAAGAGAATGTGAAAACGACGGCGCAAAAATTAAAAAAAATAGTGAGTTTGATCTTTAATGTTTGTCTTCTATATTTAACTAATGCATTATTTGATACAATTTAATACGAAAAACCTATTATACACATTTTATTTTTATTTTTTATATTTATTTCTTTATACAAATTTTTACTTTTACATTATTATTTGAAAACTTATTTATTATGATAAGACTGGAACGCCGTGTATTTCTAAAAAAAAGCAAAAAATATTAGTTAAACACGATATATATGTTTCAATAACAAAATACAGTTATTTATTTCTTACTTACACACACACATAAATATATACATATATATATATGAATATAATTTATGTATATATCAACTGTATCAATTTTTCATGTACTACATAATAATACTTACAATTTATATTGAAATAATACTTTTTAACTGAGCCTTTACCACGGCCACGGCCAGGGCTTCTCATCTAGGCCGCCCTGCTTCTTCCAGCGCTAGTTATTCTTTTTCCTTTCAAAATAATACTATGTATACAGTGCATTTAGAAATGCTTGCATCTTGAAACATTGTCACTTATAGAAATTTTTATCGACTTCTATTTGTGTGAATTGTGTGTGTGGATCAGAGTGTGTCTGATAATTGAGTATATTTCTACGTATGTGTGTATGTATGTATTATTTATAAATATATATTTATGACTATTATTCTTTACTTACGCTTATGTGGTTCAAAAGGTGGATCGTTTTTTTCTTTTTCTGCAAAATATGTAAAAACCATATATAAAAATATATATTTCGTAGATATTTCCACATTAATATACATATACACATACATGTACATTGTCGTAGTGGCATATGACTGTCGTAAAAGGTCACTCATAAAATTTTACAAAATAAATTTTATATTTTCATTTATATTTATTATGTTAGATGTGTGTGTATTTACACGTGTATATATATGTATATATAACTAAATGTAGTATAAATCATTTGTAGAAATAATACTTACAGTTTTGTTGTAACGTGCCGGGTTGTGTATCCGGTAGTTTTTCTTTGCCGGTAGCATCTGGTTTTTCTGCAGAACGTATTTTTGTGATGTAAACGTATAATATTCACTTACATAATGTAGTGATAAGTAAATTTGATACTTACTTGTATTCAATTGTATTTCTAATAATTTTATTTTGTCTTGCAGTTTTTTAATTTGTTGTCGCAATGCGACATTTACAGTTTTTATATGCAAATTTTGCATTCTGACTTCAAATTCGTCTTCAGTAGCCTGAGTCATTTCTGAAAAAATACTTATAATTACAAAAAATCATATAAAAAATAATAAATGTAATATTTTTACTTATACATACTTCTAAAGAAAAAAACATTTGCTTCCTTTTTTGAAATGATTTCTGTGTTTGTTTCTATTTTGTAACGGAGCCGCCGTGTAACGCGCGGCTTGCCCGGCCTTCCGCCTGCCGGACAGCTCGGTCAGACCAGGATTCGTGTGAGGGGAAAGAAGAAATTGCGACACGTTCGGTTAATTCTGTAATGCAATAATTCTATATTCTTAATGCTCTTAACTATTTACAATGTCTAAACGACGCGGGGCACTGAGCCCTTACAGACTGGCGGTTCGCGGCTGTGATTTGCGCGCGCAAGTTGTCGCGGGCCGGTTTTGGGCGACGCGGGGACTGGTCGGATTCTTATACACTAGAAAGGGAGGGCCGCGAATATATACAACGAGAGGTTTCTGGCTACGGGACGCGTATCCGCGTATCGGCGTCTGTGGCGCGGTGCGTGGACGCGGAGGGTCGCGACACGACATGGTGCACGCGGTCGATGGGTTTGCTACCCAGTAGCGAGAGATGTCTAGGTGAGCCGTGAAAACGGCTGTTCCGGTAAGCCGTGAGAACAGTTATCGCTGGGCCGTGAGAACGGCCGATGGGACGGTCGGTACAGGATCCTTTCGAGTCAACACCTCGGAGAGGCAGGATCGGCTACCCGAGTCAACATCTCGGGGAGATGTTGGTCAGGATTCCTTCCGAGTCAGCACCTCGGAAGGAAGGATCGGACTACCCAAGTCAACACCTCGGGGGAATCGTCGGTGGCTCGAGTCAGCTCCTCGAGCGTACAGTTCTGGGGCGCGGGTGTCCTCCCGAGAGTCAACACTTTGGGAGGAAGGATCGGTGATTCCGAGTCAACACCTCGGAGATCGGAGCAAGTATTTTTCGAGTCAGCACCTCGGAGGGGTTTTGTCGGTTCCGAGTCAGCACTTCGGAGACCTAGGAGTTGCTTCCGAGTCAACACCTCGGAGAGCAGGACAGGAAAGGAATGATGCTCTGAGCCGGTTTTGCCCGCCTTATATACGCGGCGGCGGCTCGAGCTCGGTCCGGAGAGCGGCGTGCGGTGCGCTCAGGCCCGTGAGTGGGGTTCTGCGTCGGCGCGGTGCTGTTGCGGTTTTGGCGGTTGATTTCCCTAGGCGTACGGACGCGTTCTCATGACTCGGAGAAAGTACACTCGGTGTAGCACTTTGCGTACAACGGCGCAGGCGGGATAAGAGATGATACTACACGCTTAATAGATTTGCTTTACAATATTAGTTTAATAATGAAAAGTCGACAGATGAATATATATATATATATGTATATACACAGTAACGGGTAGCCCCGTCACAATTTCACTAGTATTTTATATAACGCTTGCGTAGTAACTATGTATAAAGTTATAGTGTATTTAATGCCAGCAGTGGCAATTGCTCTTAATGGTATTTTTTACTTATTGACAGATTTTATTGGTTGATTATCTAATAGCTGATCAATGTAAAAGGAAAGTAGGTTACGGTATATAAATTTAATAAATAAGTTACAAATCATTGCTACTATTGAAATATGTCGATTAAACTTGTTCTACAATCAAACATATTTAACGAAAAAATATATGAGTATGTGTAGAATTCTTTAAGATATAGATATATGTGTGTATATATATATACATATAATTTAGGCATATATGTATATATATATAATAATATGTTTTTGCTGTTATACATAGTAGTTGAGCATATGAAATTCTTTATTTAATGCCACGTTGTCTGTATATTCGAGATTGAAGGGCGATAGTTTGGTTACATACTAAAAAACTGATATAATTGGTTACGTTATAGGGAATCAAAAAGTCAGTGTTACCGTGCAATACCTGAATTATGATAAATGTATTTTATAGTTTGGTGGAAAATAAAATCGTGTTGCGATATTTTCTGATAGTATGCAAATTTTCAATATTATGTATTACGTATTATATAGATTTTTTGTGCTGACAGTGAATAACGCGACTATTTATGTTACTGTAGACTGTGTTGCGATAGTGAGTGGCAGTATTTAAAATCTATAGCATATGGAATGTAAAATATAGTATTGTAATTTACTTCGAAGGTATTGTTATTCGTGTTGTGTTTGAAGTATGTCAAAAGTGAAGTTTGGTTTTGATATAAACAATTATGTACACTTTTGTATCGTGCATACATTTATAGTTTTTTAGTACACAGAAACTGCACGGGACTGCGTTGTTTCTTGAAGTTTATGTAAAAGTTGATTGTGTGCATTTGATCTTTTGTGTACGTGGTAAGTATACAAAATTATATATTTATTAAATGTTATTTTTGAATAAATAACTTTGTAGCATATAAAACTTTATTGTTATTCTAGTAAACAGATACTTTATGCAAGGACTATATTGCATAGTTACGTGAAACGTGATCGATTGTTTGCATATGGCAAGTAAAAATCAATATAAATTATTAACTATATTATGTGAGTAGATATATACATATATACATATACATATGTAGAAAGTTTACCTACATAAAAAGTTATTAAAGCCTTTTTGTCTGAAACATCTTAAAAAATATAATGTATAAAAAATAAATTTTTTTATGTTACAAGTACTATACGCAGTTTTTAGCAACGGTATAGTTGTGTGTGTTTGTGTAAATAAACATTATTTTTATATACGTGTAAGTCCAGTAAAATATGTGTAAATATACAAATAATTAGATATAAATTATAATTATTTATAATTATTTAGATATAAATTATAATTATAATAAGGTAACTAAGTAAAACACTCAATATCAATATTATTTTATAATAACAGTATATGTACTGTGTGTAATGTTGTTTTTTATGTGATAAAATTCTGTTTAAATATACAGGGTCTTTCAGATTAAACGCTCACGCAACAAACATAAAAAAATTATTTTAAAAGAAGTGGCAAGGCAGTTGGAGTCAAAAGCACAGTTGTTGGTGTGTGTAAATGTAATAATGATGTTCTTTATTTAATNGTTTGCAAAATAACGTTTCGACCATAGTTTTTGGTCTTTATCAAATTTGTTCTACAAAATTGATTACAA
>NW_018021886.1:0-11756 GCF_002006095.1 Pseudomyrmex gracilis
GAGTCGCGAACTGCCCTCCCGGCGAGGGTGGTCAGACGAGGAATTGACTCCTCGGCCGGTTGCTATTCACGACTGGAGTCGCGAACTGCCCTCCCGGCGAGGGTGGCAAGCAAGGAGTTAATCGCAGAGAAACAAATAACATGCTGTGGTGGAGCCTCCGATTAAAATTTGTGGATGGACTTACTACTTACTGCGGACCCGTGATAAAAGGTTCTAGGCTGTTGCGGCGCAGTAGTTCACTCTTGGATCTCACATTCTGCACTCACTGTCACTCACTCACTCGCTGTGGCACTTCTAAAACCTGCGGTTCTAACTAGATACGCGGCGCGGTTCTTTCTCTCTTTCGATTCCGAGAGCCCTGGCTTATATACCGTTTTGAGTAAGCGAGGACTCTCCCAATTGGGAACTCAGTTGAGCTTTGCTGGTTCCTATTTGTTAATTAGTCGGTCGGGCGACTTTCCAGATCGCCAATCGGCGACGATCTCTCGCTTCGGTCGCCTCGTCCGATTTTTCGGGGAAGGAAAAAAGGAGAGTGTTGTCTTTTCGACAACGCCGCATAGACTCTTCGATATTTATCGAGTGATAAATCTTTTTTATGTAATTGCTCGTGGCGACGGATCTTTACTTGCGCCGGCTGTCCTAAATTTTATAGGATGTATTTCTTTGACCCGGAGATAACCGGGTTTATTTGGAAAATTGCTCAGAATGTTTAGACAATAATAAAAGTTTCTGTTCGCTATCGTCTACGAAAGAATTTTTAAGATCGTTGCTAGGCTCGGTTTATTGTTTTCGGGCGTCGACACGATTTCTATTTGCGCGGCTATTGCGTCGAAGTCCGAGTCCGTTTGCGTTATTTATTGAGAAAAAAAAAGGAATTTATTGTATGTCGGCGCGTCACGTTGCAAGAAAAAGGGGCCCGTGGAGTCCCCAGGACGTAACAACTGTATGGGTTGCTTTTTTCTATTTACTCTGCCAGTAGCAGCTTTAATTATTTCATTAATTTCATTTACAATAAAGTCAACATTGTTATCTTGATTTTTGTTGTTCATTATTTGTTTTCCATTAATTGTATAACTTAGATTCAACAATTTGTTATTATTTACAAATTGGTCTTTTTGTTTAATGGTTTTTAATTTTTCATTTAATGCTAGAAATAATAGAAAATGATCTCAGTAATGTTTATAGTTAATCTTAATGACAATATATTCAATTTTGTCTTCACAAAAAAGTTATCAATATAAGAGGGTTTTCTACTATCTGATAGCCTTATAGCTTTACTAAAATACAGCTCATATTGTAGTCCTAACAGGTTTCCCAAAAAATCGACACTATCATTTTCGTTAAAAAACAAATTAATATTAAAGTCTCCAGCAAGTATGTGTGGTTCTTATATTATTTCTTTTCCTAATTAAAAAATTATAAACGTTTTGTATAAATATTTTCTTAGGATAATCATGTGATCTATATAGGGAACTAATTAACAATTTCGTATCCATAATTTCCAACTCCAAGCTAAGTACATTAGTCATTCCTATAAATTCATTGAACACATTATATTTCAAGCTTTTCTTTATATACATATGTGGATTATTTTTATTAATTTTTCTCTATTAGTTGATTAGGATAAAATTGAGTTAGACGAAATTGAATCTTAAACTCGACAGTTTATTTGAAGTATCTTGCTTTATTCTCGGTCTGTATGTGACGACGTCCTACGAGGGACTGTCTCGTTTTTGAAAATATAAATCTTAGTTTTAACCTACGGCTACACACGGACATACATACACACTCATATCACGCAAACAACCTCGCGCTCCGTCTCATCTGCTTTAACGTGCATGATTTTACAATTTCATTTCTACAGTTCGGCCACCCTGCGCAGTCATTCGCCTCGAATGGCTTCGTCATCGCTTACGCTCTCCTCACTATCATCGTCATCCGGTTCTATCCAAGGTTTCAAAAATTCTGCCGGAACTATGGTGACGCGAGGACCTTCATGCTCTCCGACCTTGCAAACCTCGTAACGGTCCTTTCCTAGAATCCTGGTCACCTGATACGGACCCAGGAACTTTATTGCCAGCTTAAGACCCGGCTTAATTTGTGTTCTTTTGATGACCACCAATTGATTCTGGTAATATTGTCTAGCATTCTTCCTACTTGCATCGAACCCTTTCTTATTTGCCTGATGCACTTTTAAAATGTTTTCTTTTGCTATCTGGCGTAGTTGGTCGCGATCCTCAACGAACATGGTCGCGAGCTCCTGCTCAATGATCGCTTTGACCTCAGGAAGACTCTTGAGCCTCATATGGGTTCCAAACATTAATTGGAATGGTAACATACTGATGCTTCTACTATGAGTCGCATTTAAATACTGCATTGCAACTCCTAAATGCTTATACCAGTTTTCCTTAACAGGTTCAGCCAGCTTCGTCAACAGAAGGATAACAGTGCGGTTTACTCGCTCCACTTGGCCGTTACTTCTTGGCAATCCGGTAGAAATAAGTTCGTGATGCACTCTCTCCTCCTGACAGTAATTTTGGAAGTCCTGTGACGTGAATGCTGTTCCTCTATCTGATATTATCTGCGCGGGGTTACCAAATATGACAGCCTGTCTCCTTAGTCGATCGATCACCTCGGCCGCATTGGCCGTCTTCGTCGCATACAGCCAGACAAATTTCGAGAAGGCATCTATAATTACAAAGATATACTTGTAGCTCTTCTTAGATAAAGGCAAAGGCCCGAGATGATCGACATGATACACTGACAGTGGCGAATCTCCTTTATCGATCGGATGAAGGAACCCTTCCCTTTTGCCCAGTTTTCTTTCTGCCAGGATACATGTAACGCAACGCTGAATAACCTTCCCGATTTTAGCTCGCATACCCTTTGAACCAATAATCTCTTCGCAGAAGTGCCTCCGTTTTATCCGTCGCAAAATGTCCATTCTCGTGAGCCTGCCTAATCACCTAAGTCTGCATACTCTTCGGAACAACCATCTGCTCTTCACCTTTATTTTTTTATTTATTGTTTATTTTATATAGAAGATTGCTTTTTACTTTGTAATTCTCGGCAGTTCCGTCCTCAGCAGCTTTAAAACAAGCTTGCAGCTCTGGGTCCTCTCGTTGTGCCTGTCTCAATCTCTCCACAAGTCCCGCAGTCTCTTCGTTCATCATATAACACGCAGGAAGAAAGTTCCGACTCAAAGCATCGACATGTTGCATAGCTCTACCCGACTACACTATCGTGTAGTCAAAATCCTGCATGAATATTGCTCAACGAGCAATACAAGCAGAAATATCTTTTTTGCTCATCGTCTTTACAAAAGCATCGCAGTCCGTAACAATTCGAAACGATATTCCTAATAAATATACTCTAAATTTCTTAAGCGCTTTTACAACCGCAAGCACTTCCAGCTCATAACTCGTGTATTGTTCCTCCGCAGAAGTCGTTCGGCTGCTCGCATAATACACAGGGTGCCACGAGCCGTTTTCGCTATCGCGCTGTAACAAGATTGCGCCAAACCCGTACATACACGCGTCCGTGTGCAGCTCGGTTTCCGCTTTTACATTATATAAGTGTAGCACTGGTTTTTCAGTTAATGCCATTTTTAACGCCTCAAAAGCTCGTACTTCTTTCTCGCCGAATATGAACGGTACGCTCGCTCGCAATAAATTAGTCAAGGGCCTAGCAATCGCAGAATAATTCCGTATAAATTTTCTAAAATACCCGGTAAGCCCTAAAAAACTTTGCACCTGCTTAACATTGCCCGGCTTAGGAAATTTCTCGACCGCTTTGGTTTTATGAGTAGAAGGTCTGACGGATCCGTTTTCTACTATATGCCCTAGGTACTCTACTCTCGACTGAAGAAAACAGCTTTTCTTCCAGTTAATTTGTAAGCCATACTGGCTCGCCACATTCAACACAATTTCCAAACTTTTTAATCCTTCCGCGAGATCAACTGACGGGATTATAATATCGTCCATATAGACTAAGATGGTCTTATTTGCAATTAAATCTCTAAATATGGTATTTATATACCGCTGGAAAACGGACGGTGAATTACAAAGGCCGAAGGGCACTTTGAGAAATTCATAGTGTCCATCCGGTATGACAAAAGCTGTATATTTACGACTTTCTCTACTCAACGCACAATAAAAAAACCATTTTTTAAGTCTAATGTACTAAAAATCCTGGTTCTTTGTAAGCCGTCTAATTGATCCTCCACCAGTGGCAAGGGATACCTATCTCTAACTATTTTTTGGTTTAGTTTTCTATAATCAACGCATAATCTACTCGAACCGTCCTTCTTCTTAACTAATACGATCGGACTAGCATATTCCGAAAGAGACGGCTGAATTATCTTATCGCAAAGTCATTCCTGAATCTGTTTATCAACTATGTTCTTCTCTAGAGGCGATAATCGCCTCGGTCGCTGCCAAACAAGTACATCGTCCTTTGTTATTATTGTCATTTTTACTTCTACCTCTCGAGTCTTCACCGGGTTATATTGCCCTATCATTACCTTTACTATGCGTCTGTGGTTGTTATTCTCAAGATGAGACAAATCTACAGTATTTATCTCGTGCGCAACGTCTATCGCAAATATTTCAGGACGCACGTCGCTCGCCTCACAAATGCCTGACGGTTTAACAAATGTCGCGATTCTCCTTTTAATGACAACGTCAACCGTATTTATAAAATCGGACCCGATAAGTACATCGTATAAAATGACGTCATCCGACACCGCGTGCGCTGTAATATTATATTCGCAATCATCTATAAAAAATGTTCCTATAAATTTACCGAGAGTCTTATTACTGTCTGATCCAAATCCGCGGAACTTGATTATCTCGCCGGATAACGTAGGAACACCGATCAGAGCATGCGCACTCTCACAAATCAAACTTACATCGCTTCCCGTATCAATAAGCGCAGTCAATGTGCATCCCGCTAACTTAATTTTTTTAAAACATTTCCCGGATGCTGCCTTCGACTCGGTAACAATATCGGAATGGCAACTCGTACAATCGTTTGACGCCGCGTTAACTTCTTTATTCTCAATCTTTTTTTTCGGCGTTACCCTTTTTTTACATTTTGCCGCTGTATGACCGAACGCGTTACAATTAAAACATTTAACGCCTTTTTCCTTGGTAGGACAATTCACCGATACATGACCTCGCTCACCGCAGCTATAGCAAACTCTGTCGTTTCTCGCTCTGCTTCCTGACGACTGTCCAGACCTCGCCACCGCCATCTCGCCAGTGCTCGGATTTCCTCGATGATTTCTTGCATGGAGGCTGACGTCCTCAAACGCTCTCAAAATCTCCGCAGCTGAATCAAACCGTTGGATTCTCGCTTGGTCCCGCAGGAACGGATCCGGTATCCCTTCAATAATATCATTTATTAGTTCTGTGCGTTCGATTGGAACACGGCTCGCTAAAATTTCTTTATCGTGAAGATAATCTTTGAATAGTTCTCCTATAATAGTTATTCCAAACGCGTTCTTCGAACCGTCTCCTTAACGCGACCTTATTTATTCTTCGAGCAAACATGTCTTTCAAGTTTGATAACAAGTCATCAATAGACATATCAACATGTTCGTCCTTTGCATGCAGCCACTCAGCCGCTCGCCCTCTCAATCGCAAACCAATCAAAATGCGAGTCATGTCATCACTTAGACGGTAAGTTATTTTTAATCGTCTCACCTGCCTCTCCCAAATCTCGAATCTATCGGCATCACCGTCAAAAATACCTAACAGATCCGCAATCTGAACGATGTTGACTTTTGACACCGCATCTAACGTAGTTTCCCACCTCTGTCCACCAGAATCCTCCGCCGATGGCTCCACCGCCGCACCGCCCGCTGCACTTGCGCGCCGCAACAAATCCAGCTCTCGTCGCGTAATCTCGAGCTCACGCACAGCCAACTCCTTCTCTCGCCTGCACAATTCCATTTCTCGCTGCAGCACCGCATTCTGTTCCTGGTCCGTCAATGCTGACCTGCACGTCTGACGATCGCTAGTGCGTCCACAAGCATCGTCGACGACGCTCCCATTGACCGCCGCCCCACTCGCCACATCGTCCATCCAGGAAACAGACGGGTCCGCATCCATCAAACGACGTATCGATTCCGCCCTTGTTCCCGTCGTGTTTTGCTTTAATGTCTTCAACTTTTCCTTCAATTCCAAGACTGTAAGCGAGCAAGCGTCCTTCATTGTCCTCGTCGTCAACAATAATTAACGGTCGCTCGGTCACACCGAATATCACAGCAGATACACTGTTCCAGCCTCACTCTCGTCTTTTATTCAATTTCGTCTCTTTGTCCCTAAATTCGTCTTTTTAATTCGTCTTCCTCGTCTTTTAATTCGTCTTTTTTCGTCCTTTTAATTCGTCTTCTTCGTCTTTCAATTCGTCTTCTCTCTCTTCTTCTCTTCCTTTTTTTAAAAAAAACAAATGCACCTCTTCACAGCTCGCAAGAGCTCACATCCCGGACGAGCCCCCAGATTGTGGATTATTTTTATTAATTTTCCTCTATTAGTTGATTAGGATAAAATTGAGTTAGACAAAATTGAATCTTAAACTCGACAGTTTATTTGAAGTATCTTGCTTTATTCTCGGTCTGTATGTGACGACGTCCTACGAGNNANTGTCTCGTTTTTGAAAATATAAATCTTAGTTTTAACCTACGGCTACACACGGACATACATACACACTCATATCACGCAAACAACCTCGCGCTCGTCTTATCTGCTTTAACGTGCATGATTTTACAATTTTATTTCTACACATAGCCACACCATCAGCCTTATTCAGGCATAAGGCTGATTTCATTTATATAGATAACATAACCTGGTAAATTATATATTTGGTTCTGACTTGCCCAGGTCTCAGTGTAAATTATTATAGCTGGTTTATTAGTTAATCTATATAAAAGAGTTTCAAGCTTTATTAAATTTTGTTTGAGGCTTCTAATATTTATAAGTAATATTAATTGTTTAGAGTTTCGTATGTTGCTGTTAAAGTCACTGTCTTCTAATATTTGTTCACGTATATATGGATCGTCCTGGTCTAGTTGCAGTTCCTCTTCCTGTATTGCCGGCTCATTAAGTTCATCTTCTTCCTCACTTTCTCTTCTAGTTGCCATTTTTTAATTCAGTTGGATTATATGGATATTCTGTTCTAGCAATTGATTTCTGCATAAAGAAGTTATGTAGAAGTATGTTTGGCATTCATTCTTTTTATTTACTGCGTGGATCTTTTAAACTCATTCTCACTTCTCTCATTATGTCTCACACAGTTTATACATTTTTTTTGTCTCTTATTATCACAATCTTTCTTCCAAAGTTTCCCTGCACATATTGCACAGAAATACTCCTGAGAGTATTGTTTAGCACTATGTCCATATGTCTTGCATTTAAAACAATAGTTTACGTTAAAATCATTGTACACCCTGCACCTGTTGGCACCAATGTATATTTTAGTTTCCTTCATAAGACTTTCATAGGCACTAGTATTTACTTCAAGTATTAGTGTCATAGAGTTAGATTTTACATTAGTATATTTATAAACACTTTTTATCTCCTGTTATATCCAACACTTTTTTTTCCTGTTTTTCAATATCCAACATATTTTTTATTCTTATATCTTGTTCAAGTACATTATTTGGTTCTGCATCATAACATTTGTCTACTCCAATTATTTTTATCTTAGATCTTCTCAACTTTTCAACTTCTACTATAGCTTCAGTCTTTGTTATGTCTTTTAGTTTCTTTTTAATTTTTTGCACATTGTTTGTATTTTTACACCTAACAACAATATGATTTTTGACAGCATACAAATTATCCACAGGAAAAGAGGTCTAATAAACTATAGTTTGCTTGCATTTTTCCATAATTTCTGCAATGTTTTTATTTTTTTTAGGTTTAACAATAAGATTGGGTATGTTTATTTTTGGAGTCTTTCTTATATTTGCATTTGTTTTAGATAGAACTGATGCATATGTTGCCGGTGTACCGTTTATTTGCACTTTTTTTAACTTCTCTTTAATCTTACTATTTTTCTCTATTAATAATTTATTTTTGTCCTATATTTCTTTGACCAGCTGTTTCAGAAGCCTATTTTCATTAGTCGGCGATTTCAATTGTTCTTTACAGTTTGTTAGATTGGATTTTAGAATAATTCTGGTTTGTTTTTCCGTTAGCTTATCCGTTGAGGTTATGTTAGCTAGAGTACTGGAACATTCGTCACAGATTCCATTAATATCTCCGAAACTAACAAATTTTTTTCTCTCAGAACAACTAATACGATATAAATGTTCACAGACTACACAAAAAACCACTGCTGCTGGTTGTTTATTTGCACAGGAAGCAAATTTTGTAGGACGTGACTTTACGCCGTATATATATATATATTGTGACGTGGTATTCGCACCGCTCTTTCCTCGTCACAAAAGTTAAAGATTTTCGCGGGAGCCCGGGAAAACGAGCTGAAAAAATGAGCGCCAAGATCCTCCAGGGCTTGCTTGCGTCCGCTTAGAATAGAGTTTTATTTTTTATTCTTTTTGTAAGTTATTTCGGCGCCTCACCGTCCTGAGGATCATCGTGGGACTTTTCGCCAAGAACATCAGGCTGTGCCCGAACGAGAGAGAGAGAGAAAGGAACAGAGACGCGAAGTCTCGCCTCAAGGTCACGCTGAGAGCAAGGGTAGGTGACTGCATGCAGAAGCCATAGTGGAACATCGACGCTTTCTAGGAGAACACGACGACCAACAAGCTAGTCTAGCAGAACGGGCGGAACGGCGGAACGAACCATCGACGAGCCGGCCTACGCCGAGATGCGCGGGGTTCCAACAATCCTGCTGCCTGGACTCGAGAACACGCTGCTTATATCATTGCTGCATCTCACGGGTTACCATTCCGACCCGCTGCTTTCTACTTTTGCTTGTGCGGCTGTATCATAGCGTAATAGATACTGCGAGCGTTCGAATTTAGCGGCCCGCTGATCCTGCCGCCTGCGAGCGAGCTTGCGAGCCGCGCTGCGAATTCTGCGGCCTGATTGGCCCACGCGACCTACCCCACGCGACCTCAGCGCTGCCCGCTGAGGTATCGACCGCTTATCGAACGAAATCGTCGTGCTCTTGGCATAGTTGCAAACTCGAGCCGGCTAGCACCGAGAGCACCGAGGTGTTGGGAGCCACTGGGAACACGCACACAAGCGAGAACCGCCGTCCGTGTGTGTGTTCCACGCGAGTGTCCGTGTGTGTGTTCCACGCACACGGATGGCGGTTCTCGCTTGTGTGCGTGTTCCCAGTGGCTCCCAACACCTCGGTGCTCTCGGTGCTAGCCGGCTCGAGTTTGCAACTATGGCTCTTGGTCGCGATCAGCTGTGCCGCACACACACACACACATCTCTCGGGTTCCCGTGCGTACGAGTAACTTCCGTGTCGCTTGACAAGTTTGCCGTGCCGCGATTTTTGTCCTCGGGATGTAGTGATTCAAGTTGTGAGGGTGACCCCGACTAAGTGAGCGAGCTCTTACAGTGTCATTCCGGACGGAGGAGACAGGAGCATGCCGGAGGACAACGGACGACGGTGAGGTGCCCGTTTCATTACTGTTAGCCACGAATCCGCGTTACACAGGCCTCGTATCGAGGCTGGTCGTTTGTATTTCGCGTCTTGTTTGCGACGGCAAGGACGTGTCCTTGGCCGTATTCACGATTTTTCGACAGCGGCCAGGATCGGGCTTCACGGGGCTTCGTGGCAGTAGTTCGTAGGGTAAGTGCATGATTTTCGTAATTTCGCGAATAATCGTCAAGCCCTGGAGTGGCGATACAACGCCAAGTAGCCTGTTCGCGTTGTTTGTTTTCGTCTGTTTCTTTTTTTTGGTTAAGTGATCGTACTCGTTGTGCGTGTGTGCTGTGATTATCGTAACCCTATTGTAACCGCTCGCGTACCGTCGGCTATCGTCTACCGACGGCGATCAGCTGACGCTGTACCAAATCATCATACCAAAATCGGATTTTCTCGCGCGATCGGCTGAAGTGAGATGCGTGCGAGTCGGAAGCAGCGTCGATCGGGGGGAAATATCGTACCGAGCTAACGTGCGAATTAGCGGCAATCTCGGGTGGTGAATTTCCGAGACAATTATCGCCGAAAAATTCGCGAACATACCGTGAATGCGTGTCGCATTTTAGTGTGTATAATTTGTCCGGGATTATTCGCGGTCAAGTAACGTATTGTACCGCCGATCTTCCTAGCGCCGAGGCCGAGAGCGTCGTTAATTGTTCGGTGATAATCAAAAAGCAAAGTCAAGCCCCGACATCGCCCCCGCTTCGCTCCGTATTGCGAGTATTCTTTTTTTTTGAGTGCATGAACGTAGACTAAGAACTCGGCTCGAGATTATCTGCGGGCCTAGGGACACAAAACCGGCGAAAGTTACGTGGCGCGGTGATCCGTTCGACCAAATTGCGATTATCAGCGAAACAAGTAAGTCCGCGTTGAATTACGGCTTGTAAAGAGGCTGCTGCACGCTATCTTATCCCGGCGTATTGTTTGTCACGTACATTGGCTTGCACCCTCTGGCCTGCTTAGCCTGCGTCTAGCTTTGCGCCCTGCGATTGTCATCTTCTCGTGCCTGCGCTCGCTATCTTTCAGCTTGAAGCAGTTAGTAAAGTCTCCCGTTCCGTACTTTCGCGGTATCATTCCGATTAAACAATTTGTCTCGTGAATTAGCGTGATTCGGTCTGTTAATTATCGAAGTCCGTCGTGGATTCTGTATTTTTTCTTTTATCTTATTTTGTATTACACCGAGTAAATGTTTACAATAGGGGAGACCCCTCCGATCGGCTTCTTGTTTTGATACATTGTAAATATGATCTTCCTGAGTACGTTTCTAAAAGTTTTATCCGTCGCTCATTGTTTATAAAAAAGTTATGAACAAAAAAAGTTTGATGACTAAATTATCGTTTTTCGCCACCGTGTACATTTTTTTTGTGTTGTAAACATGTAGGAAAGAGGGGCTGCGCCCCCTCTGCACCCCCGCCTAAAAAACCTAACCTAACCCTAATCTAAACTCTTCTTTCTGCATTTCCCCTCGCAAGTTTTATTCATTTCTGTTGATATTGTAGTAACATAGGTTAACCAGTGTGGAAATTTTGCAAGGAGGAATGCAGAAAGATGAGTTGAGGTTAAGTTAAGGTTTTTAGGGGGGGTGCAGGGGGACGCAGCCCCCCTGCCTACATGCTTACAACAAAGAAATGAAAACAAATCGTCAATCAATCTAGTATTAAAATTATACATCGGGACGAATACAAACGAGAAAATGAAAATAAAACAGAAAGTTTCGGGATATGTTACATATACACACATTGTTGGCAACATGAACATTACTCATTTCCTTCTGAAATGTAAACGGTGTCGGAAAACGATAGTTTAATCATCAAACTTTTTTTGTTCATAACTTTTTTATAAACAATGAGCGACGGATAAAACTTTTAGAAACGTACTCAGGAAGGTCATATTTACAATGTATCAAAACAAGAAGCCGATCTCCCCTATTGTAAACATTTACCTTACACCGTCGTATCTTATTCTTTCTCTTGTTCTTTACATTATTTTATATTACATTTTCTTCTCTTTTCTACTATTTGTTACATGATTTTTTAAATACACAGTTTGTCCGGAAAGTTCCCGGACTACGTGAATTAAAAATCGAAAATGAAAGATATGGTTTATTAAACAAGTTTACACTTCAAGGTAGT
>NW_018021886.1:12436-15049 GCF_002006095.1 Pseudomyrmex gracilis
CTATACTAAGTAGTTCCAGCGTTGACCGCTCGATAGCGCCGCTTACCCGCGCTAGAAAAAATCAGTCCGGGAACTTTCCGGACAAACTGTGTATTCTTTTGTATTAATTTTATCTTGAATTTTTGCCCGTGAAATACATTGTTAATTAATTATTAATTCATACTGGTTAACTCTGATTTTCCCTTCTTCATCTGAGCTTCGTATCGCGAGGTTAAGGGACAGCCTGCATTACAAATTTTTAGAAAACCCAGTCCCTCTCCGTTCCAATAGAGCTAGTCGGCCCGTTGTGTCAAGCGACGCAGATTTTTGACGCGGTCACACGTCTGGCGCCCTAAATTACACCAAAGTATTTGTCGATTCGGCCTGGCGGCGCTCGTTTTGGATCATCTTTTCTATCCTGCCCGTGATTCGACGTTGCCTTCTCGCGGACGCTCACCCGAATCCCGTGAAAGAAACTCCGTTTGCGGGGAAGTGGCGCGAGAATTACGTTACAACAGTAAAAAACGTCACAATATATATATATATATATTGTGACGTTTTTTGTAGTTCTTGGTGAGTTTCTCGCGTCGTCCCGCCCGAAACGGAAGTGAAATCGAGACACGGACGGAAGTTCGCGAGATCGGGAACGTCTATATCGGCAGGAGAGAAAAGGGTGGTAAACCGAGCACATCACTGCGCCGAGCCGATGGATCCTTCGTTGTAATTTTGGGCGCCAGACGCGTAACCGCGTCAAAATGTGCGTCGCTCGACACAATGGGCCGACTAGCTCTATTTGGAACGGAGAGGGGTTGGGTCTGGACGATAAATAACCAAGGCTGTCCCGAACAAATCTCGGATTAGAATCGCAATCAACCACACTGCAGATAGAGATGAAGAAATAAACAATTTATTCTAATACCGCGGAGTACGAGGCGACTTTGCGAAAATAACAAAAAAACGAAAATAAAGTTCACCTATATGATACGGCGAGTTCGCTCTGTCGCGGCGGTAAGTGATTACAAAAGAAAATAATATAAAAGAACATACAAAATTACGGTGATTTATGGATTAACAATACACTTTACACAGAAACGGAATCGATTGCAGGACCAACTTCGTATATCGACTCGTGATACCGAGGACGCTACGTCGTCGCGCTGACTTCACATAAGCTATACGTTACTAGGCGGTATGATAGACAACGTACCAAGCAGTTTAATTAAGGTCTCCGAGAAGCTGAAGCGGCTGAATAGATTAATCGGGTCAAATCGTGCACTTACTGCTAGGCGTGCCCAGGCGGATCGCAAAGCGTAATATTTGCGCCGATGGACTTACTTGATCTCGCAGCGGCTGATCAGGCTTACGCCACGGGCATGCACGGCGCGAAGCTCTCGCCGAATTCCCGTCACTGGTTGCAGTGTACTTCCGCAACCAAGTATAAAGCAGCAACCACGTGCCAATTAGCACACCTGAGTAAAGCGCTCGCGAAATCGGAAAAGCTTGATCAATTTCGAATCGGAATGACTGCAGACTTCTCCTGTTTCAACGCGCGAGCCCGCCGTGGAGTTCGTCCCCCGGAACGAGAGCTAGGCGCTCTTCGATCCGACAGTACGATCCTCTAGTACGGTACGATAGATCTCTTCGATTCGGTACGATAACGGTACGGTATTTCCCTGTTATAGCTCTTCAAAATCGCTCACCCCTCTAGGCAGATCACTCGGAAAATCCACACCAAAATGCCTTAGAAAAGGTACTAGCGGTACGATAGAGTAGCGTGAAAGATTAATACAGCAGCAGGTAACGGATAAGCTGTAATTATTACGCAGGACGAAACACGTTACGATAGCGTTAGTTTAATAATACGATAATCGGTACGGTATTCAGTACGATGATCGGTACGATACCCGGTACAGAATATGGCGGTCGCCAAACGATGCACTAGATAAACACTGGTACACACAAGACACAACGAAATAACTAGGGTGCTGCTTGGCGCGTTACTGGAACTCCAGGGCTTGTAATACTCAATAGAGTAAAAATTTCAAGGAAAATGGCTATTTGAAGCAGACACAGATGTAATGGTGTAAATATATAATCTTGATATTTATTAATTTGTAAAACGATTTCGACCTCTCATTTTAGGTCTTTCTCAATTACAATCTAAAAACAAAATTTATATACTAAAGGAACGCAAGTTATAAAAAAAACTGTTAAAAAAACTTACAATGTACGCAAAAATGATTCTCGTCGATGTCAATACATGGTGTAACGTAATTCCTTACAAGTAGGAACCAAACAACTGACAGGTCGTGACGGTGTGTAACAATAATATACAAGAGATTTTAAGATGGAAAGAAACCGTAATGTAAAATATATTGAAGGAATAATATAAGGCCGATACGAGCCAATCCCAGGATATTGAGCGGGAACTTGAACGTGCATACATATATGTATACATCTATAACAAGTAATACTTGTAAATTTTTACAAGTAAGTTTTTTGAATTGAAAATTCAATTCATACGGGATGCGGGATTTGCATCTCACATATGAAAGACCCCGAATACCTCCCTAACTACTTTTAAAATATTGCGAAAAAAACTCCTCGGCCAGGAGTCGAACCTGGAATCTCCGG
>NW_018021886.1:16314-18692 GCF_002006095.1 Pseudomyrmex gracilis
TATAATTTCCGCACAACACCTAGCGAACGGCTCCTATGACCGAATATATATATTTATTAGTTTAGAAACTTCAGAGCCTGAAGAGATTCTTTAATTGTTTATAGTAAGATCTCTCAGTATCTAAAATCTTAACACACTCCCACTCAAAATCATGTTGGTAATCTTTACGATGATCAGTAATCACAGATCTCTGGACTGTATTTCTGTTAATATGATTTTTATGTTCTTTAATTCTAGTTAATAACATGCGGCTAGTTTGTCCAACATAAGAAGCATCGCAATCATGACAATTAATTCTGTATACCACGGAAGAACGAGAGAGTGGAGGAAGAGGATCTTTCAGGACTTTGATAAATTTGGAAAGTTTATGAAGACTGTAAAAGGCGGTGTGAAAATTATTTTTGCGTACATTGTAAGTTTTTTTAACAGTTTTTTTTTATAACTTGCGTTCCTTTAATATATAAATTTTGTTTTTAGGTTGTAATTGAGAAAGACCTAAACTGAGAGGTCGAAAACGTTTTACAAATTAATAAATATCAAGATTATATATTTGCACCATTACATCTGTGTCTGCTTCAAATAGCCATTTTCCTTGAAATTTTTAAATACTTGGAGCTTATTTACACACATTTAAATTACTTAATAGAGTAATTACGCGAAACGCACTTAGACCTACGAATTAATACCACGAAGCCCCGTGAAATCCGATTCTAGCCGCTGCCGAAAATTCAAAACTATGGCGAAGGTTCTGTCCGTGCCGGTACCACCACGCGAGATTCAGCGACTAGCCTCGACACGAGACGAGTAACGCGGATTCGTGGCTCACAAATTAAACGAGGACACCTCACCGTACGTCGTCGTCACTCTCCATCTAGTCCAATAGCCAAATTCTCCGTTAAACGATAGATCGTCGGGAGTGCCGTTAGTGCGTCCGTCCTGTTCGGTAGGTAGCGACCAAGAGAGCGAGGATCGCGATCAATTCGAGGTCGATGCGTCTGAGCGCGCTAGGATCGCGTAGAGTAGATCGCTGCGACCAATCAGGTCGCGAGGGGCGCCACACGCGACGCGATGCTCGCGCTCGGCGACAGGACCCGCGGCCGCAAAATTCAAATCGCCTACCGGGCCCTCACTAGCAAAAATGCAAGCAGCAGAGATTTCCAAGCGTTGGATTCCGCAAATTTAACAGAGATGCAGCATGCAGTAGCGCAACAGAGGAGTAGTTGCAGGTTAGCACCGAAGGTTTGCAGCAGGCCTTTCTGATGCGAAAGGAAGGTCAAAGTTGTCTCCATCGTTGGGTGTTCGCCTTTCTTCCTCGGCTTCCCAGCGCCAAGTTTTACTGTCTTCGTCGCTGTCCTCTCTCTCGCCGCTTGTTCTCTGAGATTCATCCCTCTGGCTCGTGCGAGTGCCTAGCTGCGACTCCACAAACGCCCTTCTCTCTCGCTTTCTCTCGCTTTTGTCCAACCATCGACGGCTCCTGGTACCTCCTCCAATAGTGTGTTCTCGGTGTGGTGAGGCGCCAAGAGCATACAAAAAAAATAACAAAATAAGCGACTAAATCTAGCGCACGCAAGCAAGCCCTGGAGGATCCTGGCGCTTCCCAGACGGTTCGCACCTCCGGACTCCCGCGATCATTCGAGCTTTTGTGGCGAGGGAGAAGCGACGCGATTACCACGTCACTATATATTAATATACAGGGTGAGTCATCTGAATCTATCACCTCCAATAACTCGTTTGTGTGGCCAGGAATCGAAAAAAGTTTTATATAAAAGTTGTAGGGTTTCGAGGGGGAACCAAAATCGCGTACCTTTCAACTTTTGATTTTGACCGAAAGTGGGTTACTTCAACCGGAAATGGTTTTTTTTAAATGGAAACTCCCCCTTTTTGACACCGGAAAATGAAAAGGCGGAAAATTTTACGTTCAGATATAACCTTGGCTGTTTTACAATTTTCAAGATAGCGAACGAAAATGGCAGACAAAAATTTTAGTCAACCGATTTGCACCAAATTAAGTTTACGAGAGTTTTTGGGGTTGCTGATCACGCATCTGAAATCAGATTTGCAAAATTCAAAATGGCGGATCCAAGATGGCGGACCAAGATGGCGGACAAAATTTTTAGCCGAAATTAATAGAAATTACTACTGTTAACACTACCCAGGAACAACGGCGTGGACGTGGTAGTTTTTTGTTCCCTTTGGGGTGCTTTATTTACGTGAGTCCCCTTGCTTCTCACTATCGGCGTGCTTTATTTACGTGAGTCCTCTTGCCTCTCACTATCGGGGTGCTTTATTTACGTGAGTCCTCTTGCCTCTCACTATCGGGGTGCTTTATTTACGTGAGTCCCCTTGCCTCTCACTATCGGGGTGCTTTATTTACGTGA
>NW_018021886.1:20384-23076 GCF_002006095.1 Pseudomyrmex gracilis
GATTTCAGATGCGTGATCAGCAACCCCAAAAACTCTCGTAAACTTAATTTGGTGCAAATCGGTTGACTAAAATTTTTGTCCGCCATTTTCGTTCGCCATCTTGAAAATTTTAAAACAGCCAAGGTTATATCTGAACGTAAAATTTTCCGCTTTTTCATTTTCCGGTGTCAAAAAGGGGGAGTTTCCATTTTAAAAAAACCATTTCCGGTTGAAGTAACCCACTTTCGGTCAAAATCAAAAGTTGAAAGGTACGCGATTTTGGTTCCCCCTCGAAACCCTACAACTTTTATATGAAACTTTTTTCGATTCCTGGCCACACAAACGAGTTATTGGAGGTGATAGATTCAGATGACTCACCCTGTATAATACAAGTAATTAAACTAAAATATTTTTAGATACTTAAAAAGAAATGTCAAACTTATATTGCTAATATAAGTTAAAAAAAAATTTATATGAAAAAATAGATTTTAACGATAATATTCAAAAGGAAGAAGTCAGATCAGCGAAAACATTTCAATGCTTGGAATACATCTACAGTTACACATTTGACGTTTGGTAAGATTTTATTTATGCAAATATCTACTACTAAGATTATTGTCTCTTTTTATGTAAATATTTGCATTTATTTTTTATGTAAATCTTTTTTTGTATTCAGATACTTTATTGTTGTTTTATTGTGTATTTTATAAGTGGTTTGGCGTGTAGCATTGCAGCAATGCCATGGGGAGAACCCCGATAGCCAAGATTTCTTTCACGCAGATCGACGATTGCACAGGTTTTGTTTGCCTAGATACCGTTTGCACACAAAATTTTTGCGCACAGACGTCATTGCACACACATATTATAGATTACGTTAGGCTAGATGGTTTTTGGGAGAGATTGCAGGGGGAAAGGCTGAGCCCCTCCACCGCCTACATATGTACCATAGTGTGATATAAGGCGATTTTTGGCGATCGTATGATACGTATACCAAAGTGTACCAAACTATAGTTCGAGTGACTTCAAATTATAGTTTGGTACACTTTGGTATATGTACCATACGATCGCCAAAAATCGCCTATAACCGAAACTTTACTTCGCAAATGTGATAGTAACAACTATGCGCAATCGGAATCTGCGCAAAAATTTTCTGTGCAAACCGGATCTAGGCACGCAATCTGTGCAACCGTCGATTTGCGCATAAGAAATTTTGACTATCGGTGCTCTGCTAATTCATCAGAAAAGTAATTGATGAAACACAAAATTTAAATAAAAGGAAATTAAATTTATATAAGTTTGTAGAAGTAAATTAAGGTAATAAGTTTGCTATAATACCGACAAACAATTTGTAACACGCACACTAAAGATTATTTCTTTCTTTTACTTTGTATACAGGGTTATCGAAAAGTATCGGACCCACCTAATATCTTCAGTTAGAATGCATTTTGGAGAAAATGTCCAATAGTAAAGTTGTATGGTTTAGGCGAGGAGTAAGATGATGACTAATAAATATATATACGGTCATGAGAGCCGTTCGCTAGGTGTTGTGCGAAAATTATACGTGTATATATATCCATATATACGTGTTCACATGTAAATTTTTACACGTGAAATTCGAATTGAAATAACAATTCTAANATTCATATTGGATGCTATACTTGCATCTCGTATATGAGAAATTCCAAATATCCCCCTAATTGAAATTAAATTTATATTGCGAAAAAAACTCCTCGGCCAGGAGTCGAACTTGGAATCTCCGGCTTTCCGTGCCGTCGCCTTTCCTATTCGGCCACCGAGGCACTTGGAGTTTTTCTCGCAATATTCATATATATATATATATTCGAACAACACCATCTTCCTCCAGCGTGAATTAAACAATTAAAGAATCTTTTCAGGCTCTGAAGTTTCTAAACTAATAAATATATATACGGTCATGAGAGCCGTTCGCTAGGTGTTGTGCGGAAATTATACGTGTATATATTTTTTTCGCAATATAAATTTAATTTCAATTAGGGGGGTATTTGGGATTTCTCATATACGAGATGCAAGTATAGCATCCAATATGAATATTAGAATTGTTATTTCAATTCGNATTTCACGTGTAAAAATTTACATGTGAACTCGTATATATATGGATATATATACACATATAATTTCCGCACAACACCTAGCGAACGGCTCTCATGACCGTATATATATTTATTAGTTTAGAAACTTTAGTGTCTGAAAAGATTCTTTAATTGTTTAAGATGATGACCTTGACTTTGATCTTGACCATGTCCTTTAAGGTCATTTCAAGGTCAACCTTATTTTTTTAAATAGAACCTCCTACATTTTATTGCATATTTTTATAGCTTATCTCAAGAGCTTTCCAAAACACTATAATAAAACATTTTTTCATTAAGTACTTTTGGAGTTATAAAGGTTTGAAGTTAACAATTTTTTGACACAAAATGTAAAATGTCTTGTAAAATATTATTTAGTTTTTAGTAATCATAACCTTAATACTTCTGTGCGCGGAATAATGAGACCAATTAATTGGTTTAAAGAAAATACATTAATCACAAAGTGTCGGATCCCCCTAATATTTTCAGTAAAAATGCATTTTGGAAAAATGTCCAATAGCAAAGTTGTACGGCTTCAAGCGGTTATGCTAGTAGGCTACGGCGGAAAACTGCCCGAAGGTGATCGCGAGAAGTTGCTCGAATGCGTG
>NW_018021886.1:25246-29392 GCF_002006095.1 Pseudomyrmex gracilis
TACGCCGTTGACCTGTCAACGAACATAAACAAACTCGCTCGACTCTCTCGCAGCAGGACTTCCGTGTCCACTGTAGAGAGAGATATGGAAAACGACGCGTTTACTGTTGCGTCACACCACAGCCCGACCGTATCCATGGGCCAGGACGTAACAGCAGCAATTGCTTGAAATTCCACGAATTTTCCCCGGATTCGCGTCAAGTCTGCTCCAAAATGCGAAGGTGTTAATATAAACTAGATTCGAGTCTAGTCAACTGTACAGTTGTAAACGGCGCTGTTGTTCGGTTGGGTGGTAGCGATGCTGATTTTCGGCAACACAGCTCGGTGGTTGCTCGTGGCTGTTTCGCTTCGATTTCGCGCTATTCGCGGATAATCGGAAGTTAAGTCGGCGGCGCTCTCAGGAGGTTCGACGAATGAGAAGATTGCGAAATTTCTTGATTTAAAACTGACCGATTGACTATTGGTCATTGACTCTACCGCGTTAAAGCTGTACTCAGACTAATCTCAATTGACTGTTATTAAACTGTGATTCTCGAACTGAACTGCCCTGTTGAACTTCCCTGTTGAACTACTCTGTTGAACTGCTTTATTGAACTGAAGATGCTCGGATCTAAGACCCAGAGTTTTTATAGACGCTGAGTTTCCCTTTCTTATCGTCTCTTTTCGAAATTTCGACTTCTCGTTTGTTGACCTCCAGGGCAAAAACCCTTCCCCCTTTCGCTCGATCTTCGGATCGGTAAGGTCGTCGCTTTGTTTAAATCTCGCTTATCGATACGTGGCTTATTTTGTTTATGTCCGCGTTCTGCAGTGCTAGCCTCTTGATTTTACGATTTTCCTTCTAGAGTTACGAGAGCCGCGGTGACGTGTCTAAATTTCCGGACGCGTAACTCGCGTACAGAGAATTTTTTGTTTATCATATTCCCTTATAAAGGGCGATAACTCTTATTTATCTTATCTTACAATACTGGCTAGGTTTGTTTATAATATGTCATCCGATTCAGACCTGTCTTATCTGGCTTGGCTTTTATTTCTCTTTCCAAATTGTTACTAAGATTATTCCTTAAAATTACTGCTAGCCTTAATAATAATATTACGTTGCAAAATGAAAGAGACCGTAGAGTCCAGGACGTAACACGCTTTATATATACATATCTACATAAAATTAACAATCTTAAACTAACAAGCTAATTTTGGAATATATTCTATTTACGAAGAATCAAATTTACTCACTGAAATCTACGTCCGCCATTTTTTCTCGCGCGTCGAGATACCGCGTGAAGTTGCGTGCGATAATCGCAATTTTGTTACAAGATATTGGGTTGGTGGAAAAGTTCTGCGGATTTTTAGTATAAAATTTAAATACAAAATCGACATTTATAAAATTTAATTTAGTCCACAATGTGTTGTGGACCGTCTTGATCTACAACTTGTGCCAACGTTTCGGTAGGGCCGCTTGATAGGGCCTTGATGCCGCTCTCGTAAAACCCTTGGGACTTGTGGGCGAAAAAATCAACGAAGTGATTTCGGATGGCCTCCATTGAGTCGAATTTATGACCGTCAACATTGTTTTGCAGCAAGCAAAACAAGTGATAATCAGACGGTGCAAGGTCCGGCGAATATGATGGGTGCTGTATTATTTCCCAGCCAAAGCTTTGCAATTTTTTTTTCGTGATCAAAGAAGTATGTGGTCGACCGTTGTCATGATGGAAAATCACACCTTTTCTATTCGACAATTCTGGCCGCTTCTCTTGCACTACCTTGCGCAATTTGTCGAGCTGAGCACAGTATTTCTTCGAATCTATTGTTTGGCCCTGCGGGAGCAGCTCGAACCACAGCACTCCTTTGTAGTCCCACTAAATACATAGCATTACTTTCTGTGGATGCAAATTAGGTTTTGCCATCGTTTGTGAATGCCCGGACCGCACCACGACTTCCGCCGCTTAATGTTGTTGTAGACAACCTATTTCTCGTCTCCAGTGATGATCCGTTTCAGAAATGGGTCTAGAGAGTTGTGTTTCAGGAGAGATTCACACACTAAAATCTGATCCATGATGTTCTTTTCGCTCAGTTCGTGCGGCACCCATACATCAAGCTTTTTCACCATGCCAAGCTTTTTTAATCGATCCATAACGGTTGTATGATGAATGCCGAAGCGCTTCGCAATCTCTCGAGTCGTTAAGTGTCGATCATTTTTCACTGTAGCTAGGAGTTGGTCGTCGTCAACAGAATTTGGCCGTCCAGAGCGTGGTGCATCTTGAAGGTTAAATTCTCCGGAACGGAAGCGAGCAAACCATCTTTTGCATGTGTCTGCGCTTAAGAGGATGCTGAACCGTCCTGTTTTATCATAAAAATAGTAAAATGTCTGATTAATGACTTTTGTCAAATGTACTGCACAAATGAGAAAACGGTTCTCCACAATAAAAGAAAACAGTGTAATAAGTGCCGCCAGATAATAAATGTTTATAAAACGGAAAAATTTTTTTTTAAGAAAATTGACTACCTTACATTATCAAGTATGTCTACAGATTTAACAGTTTATATGTCACAAAACACACTTTGGCACGCTAGATAGAACCTCTAAGAATATTACAAAAGTATTAAAAAACACTTTGAACGCTTGCAGGAAGAGAAACTATTGAACCAGTAAATTGTAGACACAAAGGTTATTTTTCCTGTCAAAACACTGCACGAAGCACTACGTAGTTCCCAAACTTTGCACCAGAAGAGAAAGACATATGTTTATCCTTGTCTCTCTTATGTTATCTATCCTTGTTTTTGTTTGATTCGATCCCGAGAGATGGCGCCACCTACCCGATAGCGTAGCGATTGAGTAGGCGATTGAGTGGACTTTTGCCAGCGGTTCAGCATCCTCTTAAGACCGAGGTACCATACATGGCGCATATTTCGCGCTTAGCGTCCACCGCTTTATATCCTTTACGGAATAAAAACAGCAAAATATGGCGAAAATGCAATTTTTGATCTTCCATTTTAGTTGTATGCCGTACACGCAAAACACGTCCGACCAAAACAAACACTTCTGCCAAATGTCAAGCGTAGTATGACTTGTCAAAATATGTGCGGCAGACTGACATTTGAACGATACGCGATAATTATTTTCTGACACTAGTGTCATCTATTAAAAAATCCGCAGAACTTTTCCACCGACCCAATACTTCGAATCGCCCTATTAGTCGAACGCGCATCGTGAATCGCATCGGCCAGTTTTTCATGCTCTGTCTTTTTCCGCGATTATTATCATTCAAAGTCGATTTTTTTTTAAATTAAATATTTGTGTTTTGTAAAGCACTCGACCTTGATACACTAGGATCATTTGTTGATGACATTGATTCACCTTCACGTATCTGAAATAAACAGGAATTTGTCTTTGGTCTTCACACCAGGGACTTATTACCGGTATGATTTCAATACCGGTATTATACTAGAGATTGTATACCGAAACCGATATAGTATCGAAATTGAGTCTTACCGTTACCGTTATAGTACCGAAATCGATACATTACCGAAAACCGTAATAAAATACCGGTATTATTTCGGTATTCCTACTAATGGTATTCTTAACAATTAGATAGGTTAATTAAAGCAATTTTTGTTGCATAATTAATCTTCCTACCGCTTATTGGACTTATAGACCGACAAAATATAAAGACGCTTTTTTTTCTAAACCAATTGAAGCAGCTATTTCTTCATGCTTTTTTTTATTACGTAGCATAACTAATGTAAATTCATGCGGATGAGTCGAAGATACATGTGCCAATAGATTTGTAGCATGATTTTCCTAAAGATATATTTTACTTACAAAATAATCGACGCGTCTAGTAGTATATATAAATATATTTAAAACTACTTACCGTACCTTCATATGTACAATCATTAATTAAACATAATGATTTGTTGCACGATGAATCATATACTGGAAATACTCGTGTTCAAAATTTGCTTTTCTCCGGCCCATTTTTTCGTCGTGTTACGTCCTGGCCTCTGGAAACGGTCGGGCATGAGCGGAGCGTAACACTAGTCGAATTTTTTCTTTATCTCTTGACACACACACTTGGAGAAACGGTCGTGTGTGCGTGCGAGAGTCGAGCGATCTTTCGGGTCCGGCGGACGGGTCAACGGTCGTGTGCCG
>NW_018021886.1:29472-30697 GCF_002006095.1 Pseudomyrmex gracilis
CGGCGGACGGGTCAACGGTCGTGTGCCGCTCTTACTCCGTCGCTCTTTGGACTTCGCTCGTGTGTCTCTTTTTAAGGCCTGAGACGCAAATCTCAATTGCCTGGGACGAGACTGTGTGATCTGTTTAAAAGGTGCGGGATGGTGGGCAGGAGGTCGATTAATAAATGTTTAGACAATATTTATGCTCNAATGTATATATTTGTTCGTCATAATTTTATGTGTAGGGTTGACATATGTGTGTGTAGGATTTTATTTACAATGTTATGGTTTATGATGATGATGATTTATATATTTTTATTTGTTAGTATTTCGAACTCAGTCCAGTTCGACTTCTATAATTTCCATTATCTTACAAGAGGTAGGGGGGAAAAGTTTATAAAAATCTTTCACAGGGACTAACCTGTGTTCCGAGAGGAGGGGGAATTTGACTGTGAGGAGGGCATCTGGAGGGTAGGTTGAGACTATTCGGTGGAGTTCGGGGGGATCGAGATTTTCGGGATCGACTATGTACGCGGTAGAGGTAGGGGTGGTGATTTTATAAGCAGAGGCGAGTGCTAAAAAATGGAGAGGACGGGGGAAGGTGCGCGGATGAGAGGGGTCAGCGGGGCACTCGCCTAAATACTCTAGCTCGGGCGAGGATGGTGGCGAAGAGCGGAGTGGAGAAGAGCGCGGGGGAAGCGACTGAGTTCGCAATTCTGGTGGTGTGTCGGTGTGGCTATTGCTATTGGTGTTTTTGCTACTTCGTAGCGGGGTGTCTCATACGGTGAGGGGAGTCTCGGCTGGTGTTAGTAGTCGTGCCTCAGCCTGTTTCCGGGCCCGTTTTGCGGCTCTTTGCCGATAGCTTTTGAGTGCGTTTCTCGACGTCCACCGTTTCTCGGGAACGGTCGAGTCTACTTAAAATTCGCGATTGTAAGTTTCTAGTTGCACGGGTTTTAGAGATCGGTCGCTGCCGAAGTTTATTCGCTGTTTCTTTTCCGCGATTTTATGTTCGCGGGCGCGAGAGCGCGCGCTGAGGGTTGCTTGACGATTCTTGCGAATCGTTTGCAACCCGTATCAGCGTTAGCTCGTCTAAAGAAGCGAGAGCGCGCGCTGAGAGTTGCTTGACGATTCTTGCGAATCGTTTGCAACCCTTATCAGCGTTAGCTCGTTTAAGAAGCGAGAGCGCGCGCTGAGAGTTGCTTGACGATTCTTGCGAATCGTTTGCAACCCTTATCAGCGTTAGCTC
>NW_018021886.1:31202-32422 GCF_002006095.1 Pseudomyrmex gracilis
GTTTTGCCAACACTTTACTTGCTCGCGTACTGATCGGGACCGCGCTTTGGAAGATTTCGGTTTTTACTGACTCGAAGAGCCCTGCGGGGGCTCTTTTTATACCCGCGGCTCGGGAAACTCGGGATCACCCGATTTCTCGTTATCCGTCGGATTTCCCGTGATTTCATATTCCCGGGATGTATGTTTCCGTTTAAGATTTGAAAAACGAAAATTTATCGAGAAAGAAAAACAGAAATTTTCCAAACTCTGTGTTTCTTGATTTTATCGGGGATTGATATCCGGTCTCGCGCCAGTATCGCACGGCAGCGTTCCCGTGATATCATATCTTGTTGTTGTCACGTCGCGAGGAGGAAGTGGAGTCCACGGGACGTAACAGTCGTATTGGACAAATTTATNTATAAATTGTAAAAATCGTCTTTTGTTAGTTTCTTAATATAATATCAATCGCTTAATGTGCTCGATTGTCTACTGATGTGTCCACACAATCGTGTACTGTGTACAGTGATGTGTCTTCATAAACACAGTTCAAGTATCGGCAGCAAAGGACGAGCGTCAAACATGTATCTTATCGTTTTAACTGTGTTTATGCTAGAGCAATAATAAATAAATAAAAATTCGATCTACGATGAGAAGACACATCGCTGTACACAGTACACGATCGTCGTGTAGACACATCAGTACACAATCGAGCACATTAAGTAATTGATATTATATTAAGAAACAAACACAGAAGACGATTTTTACAATTTATATATAAATTTATCCAGTACGATGAAAAAATGGGCCGGAGAAAAGCAAATTTTGTACACGAGTATTTCCAGTACAATTCATCGTACAACAAATCATTATGTTTAATTAATGATTGTAGACATGAAGTTACTGTAAGTAGTTTTAAATGTATTTATATATACTAGACGTTGATTATTTTTTAAATAAAATATCTCTTTAGGGAAATCATGCTACAAATCTATTGGCACATGTATCTTCGACTCATCCGCATGAATTTACATTAGTCATGCTACGTAATAAAAGAAAGCATGAAGAAATGGCTGCTTCAACACGTAGAAATGGCACTAAGACTATGAAGGACAAAGTTTTAAATGAATGCGTAGATTTAGTTACTATTCACGGTCGACCATTGAATCTAATTAATGATATTGCGTTTCAAAATCTCATTCATATGATACCGTCCGTGGCAACTTCGAATATTTCTTCACAAG
>NW_018021887.1:0-5604 GCF_002006095.1 Pseudomyrmex gracilis
GCTGCCACCCAAGACGGTTACACACCGCGAGTAGCCCTTCCGAAAATTTTGGCTGCCACCCAAGACGGTTACACACCGCGAGTAGCCCTTCCGAATTTTTCTAGATTTGTTTAATTTGTTCGTTCTCGATATCTCAAAAAATCAATCGCGATGTCAGTTTTTTTTTGGTTTCGCGAGAAGTGGAACCTCTATATATATAATAGTGTGAACTTAATACTTGCTGCTACTGGTGGTGTGATTTCCTTCACCCCCTTCGGCCCGTACGGCTGGCTAGGTAGTTCGGTGGATTCTCGGCACACTGGTTGCATTTGCACTTATAACTTGTATGCGTCGCGACTTTGCTGCGGCACTCCCGGCAGAATCAATAAGTTTTTCTGGATACGCGGCGCGATTCTTTCTGAGCTTCCGATTCCGAGAGCCCTGGCTTATATATTGTTTTAGTAAGCGAGGACTTTCCCAATCGGGAACTCAGTTGAACTTTGCTGGTTCCTATTTGTTAATTAGTCGGTCGGGCGACTTGCGAGATCGCCAATCGGCGACAATCTCTTGCTTCGGTCGCCTCGTCCGATTTTTCGAGGAAGGAAAAAGGGAGAGTGTTGTCCTTTCGACCATGCCGCATAGACCCCCTGTTGTTTGTTTGTAATAAAAATGCCGGAGTTACTATTTGCGCCGGTCGCTCTAATTTTTATGACCAGCGTTTTCATGACCCGGAGATATCCGGGTTTGTTTGGAAAGCTGCTCGAATGTTTAGACAATAATAAAAGTTTCTGTTCGCTATCGTCTACGAAAACATTTTGGAGATCGTTGCTAGGCTCGGTTTATTGTTTTCGGGCGTCGACACGATTTCTATTTGCGCGTCTATCGCGTCGAAGTCCGAGTCCGTTCGTGTTATTAATTGAGAAAAAACGGAATTTATTGTATGTCGGCGCGTCACGTTGCAAGAAAAAGGGGCCCGTGAAGTCCCTAAGACGTAACAGCTCATAAGAATGAAAACGGCTTCAACTAATTAAACTTTGAACTTCTATCCTGAAAATTCTTTCCTGTAATCTCATCACGTGATCACCAGGTCCTGTCCCATGTAAATTAGATTCGTTTCTAAGACCTAAAAGAAGACCGACGAGTGAGAAGACGTTAGACAAGTAATATCGGCAAGTCCGTTGACTTGACTACGTCGTTGAACAGTCTCGCTCGACTTGCATGCTTGCCTTATCTCATTAGGTCAGTGTGCCGGGATATAATACACAAAAGTGTCGTGTGTCAAGTTGCGTTCCTTTGTTAGGACCCGATCGTAACCGTAGGTCAGGACGTAACAGACATTTACTTCTAAAAATAATAAATATCTTTAAATCTTAGTGTGTCTCGCATTCTTTATATCCGACATTTACATATAAAAATAATAAATGTGTTAAAATCTTACAATGTCTAGAAATCTCTATATCCGACATTTATACAGTGCATTTAAAAGTTCCGGGACTAATTTTTTTTAAGAAGAAAAACAAGAGGTATGTAAAATTGGTTTATTCAACTTTCAACATACCCCCCTCCTCTCTCTATACAAATTTTTGATTGTTTGTAGAGTCGTTGGAAGGCTTTAGAAAAAGCCTCTTCTGGAATTTCCCTGATGACACGAGTCACATTCCTTTGGATGTCCGTAACAAAACGCTCTCTCTTCGTCATCGTTTTTAATTTTGGGAACAAAAAAAGTCCGGCCCGGAAAGCCGGAGATTTTAGGTTTGATGTTTACGATATATATATATATATATATATATCGTATAATATAAGATTATATATATATAATCTTGTACCGGCCCAGTGGTCTCGCGGCCTGAGTGCGAGAGCTGCGAGTGGGAGGTCCCGAGTTCGAATCCACACCGTCGGATTTTTCCTGGCCGGTCTCTTTCAAGTCGAGTTTATCGATTGAAAAGCGAACTAAATTGGGCCTCCGAATAGATTGTGGATACAAATGGATCGTGGATAGAGAAGTGGAGTGTTGAAAAATATTGTAACCCTGAGAGGAATCAATTAAACTTCCTTTATATATATAATCTTGTCTAATCTTATTTATCTCTTTATAATCTTTTTAATCCTTTCATATTTTTTACATCTTTTGCATTATCAGATTACAAGACTGCAACATGCTAGCGCAAAAGATGTAAAATATACAAAAAGACTATAAAAAATAAATTAAAAAGATAACAATTGTAAAAGATAGATTATACAAAATAATAAGAAACAGAAAGATTTTAAAACATAAAACAATGACAGAATAGATGTGGATAAAGAAAGGGAAATTGAAACAATAAATAATGAATGAGAAAAACAACATAGATGTACATACAGAATTGAAAACACACTTATCAATTCAAAGATTTATTAAAAATTGCAAATTTTATATTTATTACAATGTCAGACCATAAAGTAACATATCTTTATCATATTTTAATACATATCTTTATAAAGCGAACTTTTTGAAGCCATGGACTTGTTTAGTAACTCCATCTTTGTATTGCCTTAAATGTTGTAAATTTATCTTACAATTCTTTATCATCTTTCTTTGGATCTTTTTACAATCTTTTTATATATTTTACACCGTTAACATTATCAGTTTTCAAGACTGCAACATGCTGTTGAAAAAGATGCTGAAGAGAAAGTACAACTATATAAAAAGATTTTAAAAGGATAAAACAAAAGATGATAAAGGAGTACAGTTTAAGCAATACAAAGATTTGTAAAACTTATAAAAAGGTTATAAAAACATATTGAGAAATTAAAATATTGATATTATGTAGATCTCACATGTAACATATTAATATATTAATATCTTTGTATAATTTGTTTTCAATTTCTCAATATTTTTCCATATTTCTACTTTTGCAAAAGATGACAAATATATTACAAAAGTATAAAAAGATAAATAGAAAGATGATTACAGATTATAGGAAATCGAAAGAGTATAAAAAGTTATAAAAAGATTATAAAAAAATATTAATGTTACTATAAAAGATGTTAGACTCACAATATTTCTATATCTTTATATCTTTGTATAATCTTTTTATAATTTCTTATAATTTTTTAATTTTGTATACTCTTTTACAAGTTATTTTATAATCTTTTAGCATTTATCCTTTCATAATCTTTTTATACATTTGTCGTCTTTTGCACTAGTTACAGTCTTGAAATTTTTTTGATTCAGTCCCACACGTCAGCTGTTCTGTCCTGTAAAGAAATTCGTAAAAATTACTTCCTTGTAAGCAATAACAAAATAAAAAAGTTATTTGTAAGTACACTTACTGTAAAAAACTTTTACATTTTCAATGATAATGTAAGTAGTGGCAGCGTGACGCGCAAAATTGTCCACACCCAGTATATGGTTGGGGCGTATTCAAAGTGTATGTAGGTTGAGGCGTGGTAAAAGGCGTATTATAAGTGTACGCAGGTGGTTGGGCAATGGAAGGTGCAAAAACCAAATTGGGTTGCATTTGAAGTGCTTCATAGTGTCCTCTTCCTCCTCCACGAATTCCTCATCCACGAGTCCCCCTTCCACGACCTCCTTGTCCACGAGCTCCTCGCCATGGTGCGAAATCCAACTGTTGCTGGACAATTTTCCGCGCTTTGCGCCGTGCGGCCTCGTTGATGCGCTACAAACAGATTTGTTGTTTTAAAAAACCATTATTTTATTAGTATGTGTTGTATTTTGGACATATTATGTTTCATTATCAAGTATTTTTTTTATTAGGTGCTTCAGTTTTATGTATTTGATAACAAATTAATCAATATGTCGAAACACAACACATACTACAGAAGTAATGTTCAAAATATTAGCTTTATATATTTTTATGTACACATATTAAAATTTAACATGTATTATAACTTTATTATATACAAAAAGTAGAAATACGACAATATTAATGCTTGTATGTCTTTCAATGCATATATATACTTAAATATATGTGCATATTTATACGTTGAAGCAACGTAAGAAAGAGAAAGAGAGAGAGAGAGAGGTTACGTTCCTAAATCCAACTTTACTAAAATGCAATATTTTACATCACTATAATTGTTTGTTACAAAATAGGATTTTGGAACGTAACCTCTCTCTATTTCTCTTATGTTGCGCTTCAATGTAAAAATATACACATATATTGTAGCATAGATATGGAATGAGAGACATGCAAGCATTTATATTCTCGTATTTCTAATTTTTTTATCTAATACTGTTACATGTAAAATTTAAATATTTGTATATTAAAATATATCAAGCTAATATTTTTCATTTGCCAGAACAGCAATAGAGACAAAATAGAACACACACACACACACGTATATCTCTATTAGAGAGAGAGAGAGAGAGATTGATTGATTGATTGATTGATTGATTGATTGATTGATTGATCTTTATTTAGCTTTCTCAGCTATTTTAAATACAGTTTTAACAAACATTTGCTATAACATATGTTTTTAACATTCTTTTAAATGATTCGAGTCTTTCTTCACTTTTTATTTCCGCTGGTAAGGCGTTGTACATTTTTATCCCCTCATAGAACATACTTTTTTGTGCGCTCTTTGTTTTTCTGAATTTTATTTTAATGTCTCCAATTTGCCTCGTTTCCCTTTCACTTTCTATTATTTCTAACCTATCTCTTAATGGTAACAAATTTCTTAAGATCTTAAAAATAAATGTACAAACATTATAATACAACCTTTGTTTTATAGACATAAATTGCAGTGCATCCCGCATACATTCTACTTTGGTATACCTATCACACTGTAATATTACTCTCATAGCCCGATTTTGNGCTACCTGCAATTGACTTAGTTGCGTTTCACCCATATCTAGTAATAGCGTTGCGCAATACTCAAAGTGCGGCGCTATGATTGTTTTATATATAATACATCTAGTATACGCTGATATAAAGNTGCCTATTCTATTCAAGAAATTCGTTTTTTTACTTATTTCCTTTAGCATATAATCACAATGTGCTTTAAATCTTAGTTTGTCATCGATAATTATACCTAGATACTTCATTGTTACTACATGCTCTATCCCAATACCGTCCAGGCATTTTAATGTAATATTACCTCTCAATTCTTTTTGTATACTTCTAACTATCATAAATTTCGTTTTTCCCGCATTTCTTTTTAGCTTGTTTATATTCATCCACTGCTCGACTACATAAAATGCTGTATTCATTTTACTCTCTAAATCCATACTACTTTCTCCACTAACGTATATTAAGGTANCATCAGCGAACATTTTTATACTGCATCCTTCTGGACAGACTTTGATTATATCATTTATATATACTATAAAAACCAAAGGTCCCAATACTGATTCCTGTGGTACTCCATATTCTGTTGTTAGCAACCTAGACCACTTATGATTAAATCGCACTTGCTGTTTCCTATTGCTTAGATACGATTTAAGCCACTCTAAAACCACTCCTCTAATTCCATATTGATACAGTTTCCCTAATAATCTTTCTCTGTCTATTGTCTCAAACGCTCTTTTAAGGTCCATGAAAATTACTCCCACCATTTGCCCCTCACTTACTACTAGTTTCCATTCGTCAATGACAGTTTGAATCGCTGTTTCGCACGAATACT
>NW_018021887.1:5815-7230 GCF_002006095.1 Pseudomyrmex gracilis
TATTACATTTGCAAACTCTTCTTTTATTACGCAGAAAGCTGCTTTTAATACATCACTAGTTATGCCCTCATCCGTACCTTTCTTTTTTGGTAAGCTCATAACAATTTTTTCTAACTTGTCTACTCCTATCATCTCGAAATTTTCCATATTTCCTTTGTTCTCAATAACATAAATAATTTTTTTATTTGTACACGTTGAACCTATTTACATTTATAGATTGCACTATATTATTAATACTCTTTACATAGTATAAATTAAACTTATCGGTTACATTCGGCTCATCAATATTATTTAAGATTTCAAAGTCTATACTTTCTACTATTTTTGTTCCTACTGGCTCACCTTTAATTATTTCTTTCAAGGTTTTCCACATAGTCGTAGAGTTTTCCTTGTTGAGATCTATTATATTTTTATAACACTCTCTTTTTTTTATCTCTAAATTATTTTACAACTGTATTCCTTTCAGTTTTAAACTGCAACCAATTTTGCTCATTATTTTCATAAATCGCTTTTTTGTATGCTTTATCCCTTCTATCAGCTGCTTCTCTTATTTCATTTAAGAACCATTTTTTCCTTTCCCACACTTTTGGAATTCTAAACTTTCTTATCAGCGCTACTACATCTAACGCTTCTACTATGCTGTCAACTAGCTTTGTCGCTCTCATACTGACATCCATATCTTGTTTGTTATGCAATTTATTTGCCACTAACCTGGTGAATTCACTTACATCAAATTCCTTAAAGCTTCTAGCGCTAAATTCTCTATAGTTATTTTCACTTCTGTTAGCACCAAGTTTAACTTGAAGCCATGCATGATCCGTAATTTTAGGTTCGTAAACTACCTGTACTTCTAAACTATCATTATTAGCGAAGATTAAATCAATGATTGTCTGACTGTCTTTCGTGATTCTTGTCGGTATATTAAGGTATTGTTTCATACCGAAGCTCAGCATTGTCGTTTGCAGCTTCTTCGCATAAAAGGAATCTAACATAAGATCTATATTAAAGTCACCAATTACTATACATTCTTCTTTTATTGTTAACTCCTCTACTATATCTTCCAGAAATCTCATAAAGTCACCATGCAATGCGCTTGGTGAGTGATATACTACCATAATCACCTTTTTACACAATTTTTCTTTTATTTCTACCGCTACACACCAACAGTTCAATTTTAAGGTTTTTGCTAATACTATTTCATATTTAACATTGTCCCTTATATATAAAACAACTCCTGTATTTCTGTTCTCAGTATTACACCTAACTATACTATAACCCTGAACGCTCACTTCACTATCATCAATCTCATCAGTCAATCTAGTTTCCGGCAGTGGTAAGAATGCAGGATTTATTTTCTTCAAAATCTGATGCTGTATCTCATCTTTATGCGCCGTTAGACTTTGCGCATTTGTATA
>NW_018021887.1:8560-19894 GCF_002006095.1 Pseudomyrmex gracilis
TCATTCACCTGTGATTCACTTACACACGTCAGCACCTTGTATCCACGTAAAGTGTCTACCCGTCTTGCGAGACTTCGATATCCCGAACAAGAAATGCACTTCTCACAGTCACAACTGAGCATATCCTGGCTAGATAATACTCATAATTACACACTTTTTATGGCTCTATAAGTTAAACCACTTTCTATCACACTCTCTTATTGTTTACTCACTAAAAACTTATGCTTTTTACGGAGCGATGTGTGACACGTCTTCTTTACTTGAGAGAGAGAGAGAGAAAGAGAGAGAGAGAAAGAGAGAGAGAGAGAGAAAGAGAGAGAGAGAGAAAGAGAGAGAGAGAGAGCGAGAGAGAGAATCTGTTTAAACTTACTCTTTTATTTTCTTCTAACGATGCTTGCGCCCACAAAGTCATCCACGCCATTTTGTTCGCTGGCGGCCGATCGTTTTCTGATGGCCGATCGTTTGCTGGCGGCCAATCGTTTGCTGGCGGCCGATTGTTTGCTGGCAGCCAATTGTTTGCTGACGGCCGATTGTTTGCTAGCGGCCGATCGTTCGCTGGCGGCTGATCGATCGCTGACGGTCGATTGTTCGCTGGCGGCCGATCTTTCGCTGGCGGTTTTTTTCCCGGTGACCGCTCTAGGTGGTACAGGTTGTCCTAAAAACAGAAAAAAATGTATTTATTAACTTGTACTAATGTACTAGAATGATAGATGAATATTAATAAAGAAAAAAACAGATACTTACGTCTTCGTCCCTTTGACGCACCCGCAGCTACCGTTGCCCACGACTCCATGTTGAATAATGGCAAAGCCGACACATTGATACCACTACAATCACCGCGATCACATGTCGATACTGCGATCTATTTTCCGCATGCGCAATTGCATGTATAAGCGCGCGCAATGCGCGATACGCTGCGGAAGTTTGTTAGGATTATTGCACGTAAAAAAATTTTAACCATAACCGTAATGTCGTACACAGTTAACCAGTTACAGACCAGTATTATCTTACATTAGCTGGAATGCTGACCAGCGATTGGTCGATTTGCTTACTACTTTATGACTACGTCTAAATTTTTGCCACGTGCAATGGCCTTTAGGAAATAATGCGTGAAAATGCGGTAGCCAATCATTTTGCTGTTTCATAAGAACAAATTGCTACAAACAGAGTTTATAGCCAAGTTTTTACCTTCTTTAACAATTTTTCTGTACTAATGTTTGATTTTAATTTTTTGTTACATTCAAAGAAAAATTTTAAAGTTACTAGCAGTACTTTACAAAGTACAAGTTATTCAGATAAAAACACACTTACAATTTACAAATGCAAGTACTTCTTCATGTACTAAAACCATTTACAATATTCTGTATGTACATGTACATACATAACATCGTTGTCATTCATGATAACATATTTGTGCTATATGTTCAAAATTTGTCTATTAGAGTAAAACGAATATTGTAAGTTGTTTTAGTACATGAAGAAATATTTACATTTGTAAACACATAGTTAATACAGAAACGCGTTTTATTCTAATAGACAAATTGTGAAAATATAGCACAAAAATGACATCGTGAATGACAACAATGTTACAATAATTGCACTATGATGATTCGCCATAACGCAACAGCTTTGTTAAAATAAAATGTAGTACATAATATTTATATACATAATACTTGTCAAAAATTAAAAATGAGTCCTTGTGTATTTCTAAAAGTATGAACATGAATTTATTTCTTTATGTGTAATAATATTTCTACATGTTTTTAACATCATATTGCTGAAATGTATTTCACAATTATTGGACAATGTTTTTTTAAATTTAATTTTGCAAACATACTGCTAAGGTNATTCGCCATATCGTCATTGTTTTGCCGAAATAGTACGTGGAAATTAATTTTGTAAACAGTTACACATATTTTATAAAAGATCAATATTTGTACATTTATTTCTCAAAATGTATCTACATACTTGCAAATCACAATTGTCATGCAAGATTTTGTCATATAATTTTATAACTGTTTTTCTATCGGGATAGATGATAACATTACGCATAATAATAGCAACCAATTGGAGCTGCGTTACAATTGTCATTGTCAGTATTAAAAATGTCATCTTTATGTCACATGTAATATTCATTTCCAGTACTGACAGTGTATATTAAAAATGCAGCTTGGAACTCTATCAGTTGGTGATGAGTGCCACGGTTGTCGCGTGGTTACCAGTTGAATGTGAGAGAGGGAAGGACGAATTAGTGTGCGCGTCATATCTTGTTCGCGCGAACCGTACATCTCGTTCAATGCGTGAGTCGTATTACGGTTAGGTTATCTGTGCGTGAACGTATTCGTACATATAAATAATACATACATATACAAACATACATATATANATGTAATATATATTTGTATGTATGTATTTAAATATTTATTTATATATATTTACATATATTAAAGTGAATATTACGTTATTGTGATAACGTGACACTTTAGCGAATAAAGTTGTATATAAAGTTATTGTAGAGTATTATATTGTGAAATATTGTGTAGTATATATATTACTTGTGAGTGCAATAACTGATGGAAAACAAGGCAAAAATAGCAAACACCAAATATTTGTTCGCAGAGAGCCTCCAAAAAAAAGGGTTAGACAAAACGGTGAGTAACACTAATTTTTTTATATCATAATGTGATGGTGTGTGATTGAAATGGGAAGACATAAAATATAAAGTTTTGCTATTTGATAGATAAAATCGAGATCTAAAGAAAGTTTGGATGTGAATGTAAATTGCCACAATAAATGAATGCATGTAAATTGTAACATTAATTATTGCAATAATATTCTTGTATATGAAAATTATTAAACATTTTGATAGCGCGTCAGTAAAGATTAATTTGATAGTAAATTCTGAATGAATCTTACAAATCAGACACCGACACACTATAGATTTTTTATAATGTGTCCACATATTTCTTTTTCATTTTGACTATAATGTTGTAATTGTAATGCAACATTTTTTTATATGTATTTAATATACAGGGTGTCTCATTAAGACCGTATCACTGCTCGTAGGCAAGTAGAAGAGATTATTCTAAGTCAAAAAGTCTTTTACCATTTTGCGAAATTGGCAATAATTAACAAACTTCCTCATAAATATAAATCCGCGAATGAGCGTGCAGCACCGTGCAAAATGACAGCTTGGAGCTGTCATTTTTTCGCATGCTTGTACGCCGTAGCAACAAAATGAAGAGAACTATGAATACTAATAAATGAATAATTAATTACAAAAATATAAAAGAACTCAGTTTTAACTTATCTTGATATTAGACTTCGTCATTTCCATTAAAAAAATTCAAAGTCCATATTTTCGGGTCACATTAATTAGTCATCGTTAGTTTTGATTTTTTATGTATATTAAATGCTGTTTATTAGTTCTCCTTATTCCGTTGCTACGGCGTACGAGCACGCGAAAAAATGACAGCTTCGAGCTGTCATTTTGCACGTGGCTGCACGCTCATTTGCCGATCTTTATTGATGAAGAATTNATTAACTATTGCGAATTTCGTAAAATGATCATGAAATTTTCGACTCAGAATAACCCTTTCTACCTGCCTACGAGCGATGATACGGTCTTTCTGGGACAACAAGTATATACAGGGTATCTGACAACAAAATATTTTGCAAAATTCGCAATAATTCTTGACATATGAATTAATGCATGCGAATTAATAAATAAACGCGTGAGAGGCACTGATCAAATTGTAGGCGTGCACGATTCTCAGCTATAAAGAAAANTAGCTTTTCTTATGCAATGTCTTACAATTAACATGAGAGGCGGAGTAAACAAACAAGCGCGNCGCAATTTTGCTTCTTGCGAGCGGGCTGTATTCGGGAGTCCGTAACGGGCAAACNAAAAGTACCACTGCGTACTGCCGAATATCGAGATCGCAAGAAAAGTCACGTTTCTCGTTGCTAACATTGCATGAGACAAGCTATTTGTCTGTACAGCTGATAAGCGTGTACGCCTATAGAGTCAGATCAGTGCCTCTCGCACTTATTTATTCATTTACATTTATTAATTCATATCTCAAGAACTTTTGCGAATTTTGCAAAGTGGTACATAACTTTGCTGTGATCAGATTGATCTGATTTACCTACACACTTCGGTTTATAATTAGTCTGATACTCTGTATACCTTTTACTTTATACGTACTGTTCTAATATATACTTTTTTATTTTTTATTACATTTTATATGTTATATTTTATCAACGATAAATAAGAAATGTCTTCGCAGTTACATTCAATAATGAGATGTACGTTGGGCCAAAGTTTGAATCGGTAGCAAGATGTTGGGCAGTAAATAATATTTTATTGCACAACACCTTGCTACTGGTTCAAACTGCCCAACGTACATCTCACTGTTATATTTTACATTTTTTTCTAATTTTTTTTTCCGTCATTACTATGGATCTAAAACAATAATATTATTTATAAAAAGAGCCAATATTATGCGTGAAATAAAAGAAGTCCGTTGAAAAGGATGCAGAATCGATTACATAAGAAATAATTCTTTTTTTGTAATTCTTGTCTTCTTCATATAATAATTAAGTATTAGTCAAAATGCAACATATTGCACAATACAAGTTTGTGTATTTGCATGCTATCCTGCGCGACTTTTTTAATTCTACGCAGAGTATATAACAATTTTTTTCTTGTTTCTTATTAAAAACATAANTAGTGTGCATTTGGCTGCATTGAACTCGATTCCGTTCTCGAAATTGTAATTATTTACATAGTATATTTTAATTAGTTACGTAGTATAGGAAAAAGAATCTTGCAATTATATTGTACAAAAAAAATTATCTCGAAAATAACGATTTGTACAATTTTTTATTGCTTATTATAAACTACAATATTGTATAAAATTATTGTACATTTTCTTCTTCACATTTACAAAGTACAGTCATTGTGTACATTACAAATTAAGTTTGTCATTTTTTCTATCATTTTTATCACATAATAAAGATCAAAGGTAGCCAAAAATTTTTATTAGCAAAATATCACAATTAATAGTCACAAATTTTAATTTTTTCTTTACAGAAAAATAATGCTTACATAATTATATCAGAAATAATATTTTTTTTCTAAAACTGGCATATAAAAAGGCAAAATTGTTTGATTGAAATCAAATTTGATGCACCTAAATCTATACTACAGTTATGTCCTTTATTATAAGAAAATAAGTATTATGTGTAACTTGTTGATTATTGCCAGTTTAATGTTATTGGTAATTAATATTTCTTATTGCACATATCCAATACTTTGTATGTTTTGCAAACAAAATTATGCATAATGCGTATAATGTAAGCAAACAGTTATAAGACATGTTTGTGAATGCAGTAGCGATCACTTTGTTTATATGATTTATTTCATACTTATTTATTACATATAGTATATAATTCATATTTTATTATACGAACATTACCATTATTTATCACATAAGACTATTTTTTTTTTCGTTTCATACAATTTATTGTGTGCGTGTGTTTTTCGATAAACAGGGTGAGTCATCTGAATCTATCACCTCCAATAACTCGTTTGTGTGGCCAGGAATCGAGAAAAGTTTCATGTAAAAGTTGTAGAGTTCCGAGAGGGAACCAAAATGGCGTACCTTTCAACTTTTTATTTTGACCGAAAGTGGGTTATTTCAACCGGAAGTAGTTTTTTTTAAATGGAAACCCCCCTTTTTGACACCGGAAAATGAAAACGCGGAAACTTTTACGTTCAGATATAACCTTGGCTGTTTTAAAATTTTCAAGATGGCGAACAAAGATGGCGGACAACAATTTTAGTCAACCGATTTGCACCAAATTAAGTTTACGAGGGTTTTTGAGGTTGCTGATTACGAATCTAAAGTCAGATTTGCAAACTTCAAAATGGCGGATTCAAGATGGAGGACCAAGATAACGGACAAAATTTTTAGCCAAAATTAATAGAAATTACTACTCTTAGCACTACCCAGGAACAACGGCGTGGACGTGGTAGTTTTTTGTTCCTTTTGGGGTGCTTTATTTACGTGAGTCCTCTTGCCTTTCACTATCGGGGTGCTTTATTTAGTTAATTTGTAACTTCAAACAGTTGATTCGCTAAGTAGTACACTTAGCAAATTAACTGTTCGAAATTCCGTCCATTTTCTTAAATGCATAGGTCGATACGCCTTCTGAATAATGTGACTGTTCTCAAAAGAATTTCTTGAGATATTGCGGCACAAGCAGTCCGAATACGTTCCTTTATATTCTCCTTGGTTGTTGGTTTTTTGCTATAGACAATATTTTTCAGCATTCCCCACAGGAAAAAATCGGGAGAAGTTAAATCTGGCGAACGAGGAGGCCACGCGACTGCGCCCAATNTCNNAATNNACCTACCATTGTATNGGTTATTCAAATAATTTCTTACAATATTTNAATANTGTGCTGGCGCACCATCCACTTGAAGCCACATCCGTTCTCTNGTGAATAAATCAACGTCTTCCAATAGTTGCGGTAAATCGTCTCGAAGAAACTGCAAAAAGTTTTGTCCGTTAACGTTTTCTTCGAAAAAATAAGGAACTATTAAATAGCCAGTTACCTTGCCACACCAGACCATTAAAGACCAACGATTTTGGAAATTAGTTGAACAAAACCAATAAGGATTTACATCGGACCAGTAGTGACAATTATGTTTATTTACAGTTCCATTGCTACTGAAAGTTGCCTTATCCGAACAGAGTATGTACCGGAAAAAGTTTTCATCTTGTTGGATCATTTGCAGAGCCCATTCACAAAAATTTACACGAAGTAAGTAATCATTAAAATTCAAATGTTGTGTCAACGTTGTGTAATATGCATGAAATTTTCTCGCTTTTAATATTCTCGCAACTGTTCGCTGAGGTAAGCCAATTTTCTCTTTCGATTTGACGAGTGCTAATATGACGATCGAGATAAATTTTTGCTAAAATGGTTATAACACGATTATCATTAACATCATATTCATGATGTCGTGATCGGCGAACCATAAACCCATCACTTGCTCTCTGCGTAAGGGTTTTAATGGTTACCCTAGTTGGATGCCTTCTATCAGGATAACGTTGAGCATACAGACGTTCAGCTCTCGAAAAATTATTCCTACATTCCCCCAATAGTTTGATCATGTCCACGATTTCGTTTGGTGGGTAGGCTGTCATATTAAAGATAAGAAATTACCTGAGTTCTAAAAGTATTGATTTCTCAATAGATACAAATAAGCGGAGATATAGTTGCTATTTAAGCATTCACGTCTGCTTTATGATTGCAGGATGATAGTCATGGTCATAGCAACCTAGCGAATGAGCTACATACGAACTAGTCGCGCATAACTATGAATGTCTGAAAAGCAACCGATTTTCACCAAATTTTGTACACGGGAGTTGGTGGGGTTATAACACGATTATTATTAACATCATATTCATGATGGGATCGACCTATGCATTCAAGAAAATGGACGGAATTTCGAACAGTTACTTCGCTAAGTGTACTACTTAGCGAATTAACTGTTTGAAGTTACAAATTAATTAAATAAAGCACCCCGATAGTGAGAAGCAAGGGGACTCACGTAAATACAGAACCCCAAAAAGAACAAAAAACTACCACGTCTTCGCCGTTGTTCCTGGGTAGTGCTAAGAGTAGTAATTTCTATTAATTTCGGCTAAACATTTTGTCCGCCATCTTGGTCCGCCATCTTGAATCCGCCATTTTGAAGTTTGCAAATCTGACTTCAGATTCGTGATCAGCAACCCCAAAAACCCTTGTAAACTTAATTTGGTGCAAATCGGTTGACTAAAATTTTTGTCCGCCATCTTCGTTTGTCATCTTGAAAATTTTAAAACAGCCAAGGTCATATCTGAACGTAAATTTTCCGCTTTTTCATTTTCCGGTGTCAAAAAGGGGAGTTTCCATTTTAAAAAAACTACTTCCGATTGAAGTAACCCACTTTCTGTCAAAATCAAAAGTTGAAAGGTACGCCATTTTGGTTCCCCCTCAAAACCCTACAACTTTTATATGAAACTTTTTTCGATCCTTGGCCACACAAACGAGTTATTGGAGGTGATAGATTCAGATGACTCACCCTTTATATATATATTTATACTAAGTGTCTGAACAATTTTGACACAGCAAATTGTGAAAATATGTAGTCAATATAAACAGAAAAGTNATGTACCAATTTGCTTAATGTGCTATAGTTATCGAGTAATTAATGAATTCATTAGACCCAATGAGCGCGTAGGAAGCGATGGACTCTGTAGGCGTGTATGACTTTTACTCCATGCATCTTCCGAGAAGCGGAGCAAAGAAGCGAGTGGCGTTTGACACAGCTTCTCGCGATCAGCAGATGTTCATATAAGAAAATCTTACACACTTACAGAAATCGAATCACAGCTTTCTATTCGCTTATTGGATCACATATATTAATTAGTTACTTAATCACAATTACAAATTGTGACAAATGATATATGACTTTTCTATCTAGATAGACTCAATGTACTTTAACACTTCGGCTGTGTCAAAATTTTTCATACATGTCGTGTAAACATACATATATATATACATATATGTGTGTGTGTGTGTGTGTGCGCGCGCGCGCGTGCGTGTATGGGTAAAGAAATAGATCACTAATAATACTATGTAAGAATACTATTTACAGTTCATAAAATGTTTATGTATAAAGAAAATATTACATTACGCTTATAACTGTTTGCATGCATTGCAAAGTAATATAGTGTTGTTGACATTATTTTTGGACGTGTGTCCTTTTAAATATTCATACTTGCAATAAATATTCTTTCCAAAAAATATATTTAAAAAAAAGAAGAAACATCTGATTACAAGTGCTAGATGCGTGCATGTAAACGTGTGCTGGCGTAACAAAAATTTCAGAGGCTTCAACGCCTAACGTGTGCTAGCAATTCTTCTAATATACCAGAGGCGTGCATGTAAACGTATGTTGATGTCAAAATCAGTTTAAAAGACATTGCAATTAAATATGCTCTAACATGTACTGGCTTATTGGAAAGATATTTAATACCAGAAATGTCATAAACAACATTAGTTGGTAATCCTTCATATCAAATAAAAATCTGAAGAATGTTGTTACTATTACTGGTATTACTATTTTACGTAAATAGTGATAACAGAAGATGTAATGATGAAATATTTATGTAGATAAGCAAAACATACAAAGTTGTTGTGCGCCAATTTTTGTATTTAAAGTTAAGGTAAGTTGAGGCCATTGAGCAATGTGATAAGACATCACTGTCATTGCTCAATGACCTAGATAAGTTGCAGGAAGGCAGCAGTTCTAGGAAGAACTGCTGGTTGCCACAGGGCGCGACACATCGCCGCGTTGTGTGAAGTGCAAGCGCAGCATGTGTCGACACCGGCACCGGTAACTAGCACGCCCGTTGCTAAAACCGGTAGGCCTGCTGAATCAGCGCGATTGATCTACTATAAATCGATCGCGTAGATGAAGCAGAGAAAGACCGTGATTAAGCTGCTAGCTCACTGTGTGGTTCCGCAAGCCGGAGAGTTTACCACAGTGAGGAACAGCCGTGTAAAAAACAAAAGGAACGTTGTAATCGGAGCAATAAAAATAAGAATACAAGTACGTGATCAGAACCTCATCTTTACCACCCGACCTTTCTCGACATCCAACAAAGTATTGTACGTAATGTGTAGATATTTTTTTTATAATTTCTAGTAATATTAGAAACCTAAGAATGTAAATTCTGTATTATAATTCATAGTAGTATTATAAACGTAGGAATGATTAAGTATTTTTAAATAAAGAAATGTGAAAAAGCAGATTCTAAATGTAATTTGTTTTTCAGGCGGCTAATACAAAAGAAGAAGGCAGATGCGGAGAAAATAATTACTACAATTCCACCCAATATCGTAAGTATTGCTAAGAATATTATAGACAATGTGTTTGAAACAAAACTTGACGCTGCGAAAAATATTGCTCAGCAGTCAAAATATTTCAATGAAAACACCGAGGAAAAAATAACTCGGTTGTATAAAGAAAATACAAATGCAGAAGGAAATGTTCTTCAGCAGCTATAATATAATAATATACAAACTCCAGAGGAATGTATTAATTCTTCGGAGATTAGTATTGAATATATCGTGGAAGAAATTCCACTGAAAGAAAATCCAGAAAAGTTTGTAGAATCTCAGGCTAGAAATACTAACAACGCCATAGAATTTGTAAATATCTATAAACAAACGACAAACGTTAAAGAAAACAGTTTTCAGCAGTCTGATTCCAGCGTAATTAACACCGTAGAAGAAAATCCAGGTGTTGAAAATGCTGAAGATAATAGAGATAATATACCTTATTATGTAGAAGAAAAAGTAAGAAAGNGTGAAAATGTGGATGAAATCCAAGATAACTTGCCACAAGGCCGTGGCATTTACGACATTGGTTATTTTATGAAAGAACTAAAAAAGTTCTAGAAGGATCATCAAAAAAGGGTAGTCTGTACATTAGAAAATATTAAAGTTACAAATTCAAAGCGCTACGGATTGCGAACGCTGTTCAGCTTGAGGTGTGACAATTGTCACGCTTCGACTAGTTTCTGGTCGGAACCCGACGATGATAACNTGTTGGATATCAACACAGCAGCCACAATTGGAACTATTACGGCTGGAATAGGTTATTACCAAATGGAAGAACTATTCGCAGCTATGAATATTCCATGTATGTCTGAGAAGACATATATAAACCGTCGTGAAAGTTTAGTTCACAATTTTGAAGAAGCATCTCTCGCAGAAATGAAAAAAGCGGGTGAAGTTGAAAAACAGCTTGCTTTAGAAAGAAACAAAATAGTCAATGGTATTCCGTATATAACTGTTACAGCAGTTGGTAGTTTGATGAAGAGGTTGTATGGAACTGGTTACAGTTCATTGTCTGGTATTGGTGCCATAGTTGGTTGTCGTACACAGAAAGTTCTGTACGTTGGCATTCGCAATAAATATTGCACTGTATGTGATATGGCAGACCGACAAGGTCTTGAACCAAAAAGTCATAAATGCTACAAAAATTTTGACCGCAATGTAGCATCTTTGAGCATGGAGAGTGATGTTGTTGCAGAAGGATTCAAATGTAGTATTGAGATGCAAGAACTAAGTTATAAAACAGTTATCGCTGACGGAGATAGCAGCGTGTATCAATCTATTCTTGACAACAATCCATATCAGAAACAAATGGTAACGGTAAAAAAAATAGAATGCGTTAATCATTTATTCAGAAATTTGAGTAAGAAATTA
>NW_018021887.1:21924-23723 GCF_002006095.1 Pseudomyrmex gracilis
ATTTTTGGAAAAATCGAATATTACCCATTTTAACATGTTTTTACTATGAATGTATACTTCCTGAAATTTTGGATAGTCGGCACAATAGACATATGCCTATCAGAAATCCAAAATATATCGTGGAAGCACAAGAAAAGGCACGTACAAAAGTAGCTGAATGCAAAAAACAAAAGACAGAGAAATATGAATAAAGCAAATATGGAAAAGAACAAAAAAGATAAATATAACATTTCTTGTTCTCAGTCAAAAAATGCAATATGTGACGTTAGTAGTGCAAAAGAACAAGATGATATCTGCATAAATATTAACACATCTTGCAAGAAACATCTCACTGAAGCAGAGATGGCAAGTCGTAGAAAACTTATAGATCAAATGATAATTTCTCTCTCTGCTGTAAAAGACAACGTCTTGCCTAAGTGTAGCAAACTCGATGATCAATCACTGGATCTATTTTTACGTGTTGTGAAAGAAAGTTCATCTTTTGAAACACAAAATGTGCATTATATAGAAAATCCAAAGATTATTGCAGCCACTAGTAAAGAAAGCATACAAAACATTGGAGGAAATTGTACAGATCACTGGCGATGCATACATTTCGACGGAACGACACTACGCGTTTATGACAGCCTACCTAACTGTACGTATGATACATTAGTGTAAAAAGAGATAGATTATATTGCAACTCGTTTTCCAAAAATAAGGCCACATAATATTATTTTTGAAAAAGTTCAAGCACAACCAGACATTTGGTCTTGTGGCATTTTTGCTGCAGCCTTTGCTACAGATAAAGCCTTAGGGAAAGAACCTTCTAAAGAACAATATTCAAATGACGTGGAATTAATGAGACGTCATTTTTATAATATAGTCGAAACAAAAATATTGTCACCTTTTCCGAGATAATAATCTTCCTACGTAATGTAGAAAAATATTATCAAACTTTAGCACAACTAGTTACAAATATTCTGCATAAAACAAAGTGATAACAAAATAGTCGCATTTATTGTACAATATAAAATTAGTCTCATAGTCATGCAAGTTTTTCGAAAGTATTTTAGTTTGTAAATAAAATGTATTTTTATTCAATCTTCTCGTAAACGNAGAAAACGGAGAAACGAAAAAAGTTTTGGTTGTGTTTCACAGGAATGAGCGATGGAGTGGCTCATTCTACATATATTCATATTGACCGATCATTTCTAAAATGATAGCCAGCAATACTTTGTCGGTGCAATGTAATGTTTCTTATGTACACACTCATATGTGTATATGTATATATGAGTGTCTATAAATAATATTACAATTATATATTTGTAATTATTAATAAGTATATATTACCGCAAGAAATGTATGTCACTAAATATCATTACATCATAATTGAGACCAATCAAAACGCCATACACGTCTTTTATGACGTAAAATTGCTTCGTCTTTTCTCCTAAAGGCGCTTTTATCAACGTATGGTTACTAATTATTATAAGGCATTTCCAAATGACGTGTGCTGGCTATATTTTAAATTTATAATGCTAGAGGCGTCTTTTGTTACATAAAGTAGCCGAAATTATCACATTTCTAAACCATAAATAAGTGTGATCTGCTCAAAATCACACTTATTTAAGATGTGTTGTTGGTGAAAATGATAAATTCAACAGACTTGTTGAAAAAAATAGTTTAACTTGATAAATGGCTCTTAATACATTGCGCTATTTTGCTCGAATTTATAGTCAGTCTGTTAGCAAATTGTGAACAATTTGCTTACTGAGTGTCACAAGCGGGCACATATGCTGGCTTGTATGATTTTGTAT
>NW_018021887.1:24464-29367 GCF_002006095.1 Pseudomyrmex gracilis
CTGGTGTCGAATCGTACGGTGTCGAATAATTTGGTGTCGAATAAATCTGTGTCGAATCGAGCGGTGTCGAATCGTACTGTGGTCAAACGGAACTCTCCCACAATGAACACATAATTGAGGGACGTAATTTATATAAATATATATACAAACATATATATCTCTATAAAAAAGAGAGAAAGAGTAAGAGAAAGAGAAAGAGAGAGAGAGAAAAGAGATACTTGTATCTCTTCTTGTCTCTCGTTCATTTTGTCTGTTCTTCAATTAAAGTGAAACGGACTAATCGCTATGTCATCCGTGTTCATTCGTTTTTTTCTTGTACATTTGGACGGCCAAATACTGTACCGCGTNTCGAGAGCAATTCAGTAAGTAAATATAAAGCTTTCTGAGCAATGTTAAATGTTTGATGACATTCATAATTTTTTTGTAGTAATAGATTCAAAAAAAAATAAAAATTAATACAACATTTATGTACACATATGTACGTTTACGAAAGGTATGTGTTCTGTATAGTATTGCAGTGATCATAGTGCGTTATTCTTCATGAAACAATAATTACACACAATAAAGTAGGATTTTTCAACACTTTTTATTTTTTATTTAAGAAATATACTTGCTTTGTCGACTAGTTTCATGCACATAATATTCCGTATTACGTGTTAGTCAATAAAATAACTTTTCATAAAGAAAAAACTAGAAAGTGGAAAAAATCTATTTTATTACGAGTATTTATGTTTTTATAAACAATAACGCATTGCAATCGCTGCAGTACTATACAGAACAAAGCACATTTATTAAACGCGTAAGTACTTGATATAGAGGTGTTCTGATTACAGTTTCCAATAACAAACTCGGGTCTGTCCTTGTCTATCTAATGGGCGGTCGAGAAGTTCGAGCACGCCTTACTGGAAACAGTTCATAAGATAGAAAGAGAGAGTCCGACAACCGAGGACATTGCGAGGGGGTGGGGGGAAGGGAAAGGGTTAACCGCGCGGAGGAAGGGGAGGGGGAAGGAGTGGTCACGTGTTTTCAAGGTTGTTCGGATGATGACGTCATCGCTAAATTATAACTTGCGCATTAAAATAAATAATTCCGAGAAAATACGCAAATTTCCCGGAAGCGGTTCGCGTTTAAAAATAAATAGCGCGCAGTTTGTGATTGCGCGGCAAATAAATAAAAACTTCCGAGAAAAACCGCAATTTCCCGGAAATAAATAATTCCGAGAAAAACCGCAAAGTTCCCGGAAGCGGTACGCGTTTCAAAATAAATAGCGCGCAGTTTGAAATTGCGCAGCAAATAAATAAAAAATTCCGAGAAAAACCACAATTTCCCGGAAGTGTGTCCTTACTTATCACCGAAACGATCAGCCACTTCCAGTTTGATGACGCACATCCAACGATAACATCCGCGTGAAAAACCGTTACGTACTGGATGTGGTTTTTTACCGGCTTTTTAAATTGCAATTTCGAACCAAAAGATTTCGAGGAAAGATAAGGAGCAAAATAAAAAGACGCCTCGAGTCCGGGAGCGAGTCACAAATCATTTTGATCGTAAGATGTATAGATAACAAGTTGTCGTTGTTGTTGAATATGTATAACGGATTGAACACGACGTGCATTTTAAACCTATCGGTCGAAGAGTGGAAAAACATTCCAAAGAGAGGATAAAAATAAATAACTCCGAGAAAAAAGCAAAGTTCCCGGAAGCGGTTCTCGTTTAAAAATAAATAGCGCGCAGTTTGAAATTGCGCAGCAAATAAATAAAAAAATCTCGAGAGAAACCACAATTTCCCGGAAGTGAGCCTGTTCATATCGCCCGAAGCGATCAAGCACTTCTGGTTTGATGACACACTTCCTACGATAACGTCCGCGTGAAAAATCGTTACGTACCGGATGTGGTGTTTTTAAAACGCAATTGCAAACCGAAAGATCTTGACGATAGATAAGGAGCGAAATAAAAAGGTGCCTCGAGGTCGGGAACGAGTCACAAGTCATTTTGATCGCAAGTTGTATAGATAACAAGTCGTCGTTGTTGTTGTTGAATATGTATAACGGATTGAACACGACGAGCATTTTAAACCTATCGGTCGAAGAGTTGAAAAACATTCCAAAGAGGATTCTTCGAGAAGTGTACGATAATCACGTAGAGCTTTTGTGGGACCGATTGCCTGAGCATTTGAAGAAAAATCCTGAGGTGCAGCTGTTTCGTAGATGTCTCAAGCATTACAATCAACCGGGAGATTACGATCACATTAACGGACCTGCCCCGCTGAAAAAATATTGTCGCGTGTGTATTGCAAAAGCCAAGATAGCAAATTAACAATAAATCGGATCAGACAACCAAAATCGCTTCAGTTCCTAGCTGTGAAAACAGTAGCAAAACATGTAGACGAGTACATTGAAATACACAAACTTGAAATTCCTAAAGTGTGCAAGGACGCAATACGAGAGATCTGGTTCAATGTACGGCTCTACCGCAACGATCGCGATATACATTGGTTATCGGTGCACAATCTACCTGAGGAACAAATATGGGAAGTGGAAAACAATTTCGATGAAGAAAACTTTAATATATTGCAACTATCCGCGCTTGCAATTAGAGAATACGATTGGTTTCCAAAATACATCGAGACTGTCAATCACATCGAAATCGCATACATCGAGTTTAGAACGAGTTGCGCGGCTCTGAAACATCTGTCTCGCTTGTGCATCCGATGCGCGTTGCAAGTGTGGGAGTGGGGTAAGCAACAACATCGGTACAAGTGGTTGCAGAATAGATGGTTAAAAGTCACCGAACATCAAATGATCGAAAACGCAGACTTCATGACAGACGTTATATGGAATCCAGAGCATTGGTGTTCCAACTGCTATAGACGACCGTTGTATGTTTTGTATACAGAGGGCGATTGTTACTGGAACACCGAGTGGCACAAGGATACATCCCCCGATGATGATGACTATGAGCAACTAATAGATGAAAAGATAAAAAAACGAAAATTGAATCCAACAAATATATACGATCCAATAATACTATCGTGAGTAAACAATTATATATGAGCATAAGCAAAAGACAAAACATGAACGATCGCGAACCGCTCGAAGAAGAGGCCGCGCTCCTCGACGCGTTGGANGATTACATCTCGTGGGAGGAACGGTGCGACGAATGTCTAGAGACACTGAGAGAAGAGTACCTTATAAAACGCCCGCGACCGTCCACAGGTGTGATAAATTGGCACGTCGCTCGTATCGCGCGACTTGAAAGTCTGCGCGCGGCCCTCCGCAAACGATACGCGCACGTGAGCGCGGGTGTCGAGAGTGCGGGACTCGCATGGATCGAAGTCGAGACAGCGTTTAAAAATCGTTTGGTGACCGGCATCGTGGTGAACAAGTTGTTTATCGAGCCCCGTCGCTTTCTCGAAGCCGCTAGAGACACGGTGCTCGCGCGCGTTCATCGAGCAATCGCGCGGCACGCTAGTGTGAAAGTGAACACGGTGTTCAACGGGAAGTTTGTCGCAGGTGAAAAAACGAGTGTGAAATCGTTCAATACGCGCAATCGCGCGTTGTATCACTCGTCGGATCTGCGCGAGTGGTACGATCGAGAGGTGATGGATGCAACAATAACCACTCTGGAGGTGTTCCAGGAACGCGACAGCGGCTGGGCGTTGACGCAGATACTGAACCTCACAGTAAATGTGAACAGTCACAATCCGATGCGCGCGGGATGTCAGATTAAAATGTCGCGCGAGGTTCAGCTCAAACACGCGGTAGTGAACGTACAGTCGCGGGACAATACGTGTTTCGCGTGGGCAGTGGTCGCCGCGTTGTATCCTAGTGCTAGCAACACACATCATCCGTCGCAATATCCCGCGTACGCGAGTGTGTTAAACTTTGATGGAATAGAGTTTCCAATGACATTGCACCAAATCGCGCGTTTCGAACGCAACAACAACNTGTCCGTAAACGTGTTTACGGCGGTGGAACAGGGACACGCATACGTGCCGCTGCAACTCACATCGAAAAAGAAGGAAAAGCATGTGAATCTGTATGTTCCCAATCAACATGATGAACACGTGGGACACTTCGCGTGGATAAAAAATTTATTGCGTTTAGTCAGCTTGCAATTGAGCAAAATGAAGACAGCGAAGTATATATGCGATCGGTAAGTACGAATGAGTGGTGTAACAGTAACAACAATGTTAAATAAAAAAGTAAATTTCTAAATTGTGAGATGGTGAACTCATTAATTAATGTTGCGTGTATTGTCCGTTTATTACAACATGTACATAGATGTTTACACTACTTCCGCACGAGTAATAAGCTGGCGGCACACACCATGGATTGTGAACGATTGAACAACAGCGCAGTCATTCTTCCCGCTGAAGGAAAGAACCGTTTGAAATTTGAGAATTACAACAACAAGGAACGGGTTCCAATGGTGGTGTACTCCGACTTGAAGTGCGTACTCGAGAAACAGGACAAAGAGGAAAACGCATCGAGCGCGCACAAGTACCAAAGACACAGCGTGTTCAGTATCGGTTATTACGCGAACTGCGAGCACATAGACATTGGATACAGATCTCACAGAGGCGAGAACTGTGTGCAGTGGTTCGTAAACGAACTGCACGATCTCGCAAAACGTGCGAAGACCCTGTTTGTGACAAATGTACCCATGGCGAATCTCACACCGGCGGAGCTCGAGCGGTTTATGAACGTCGAGTGTTGCCACATCTGCGAACAAACGTTCGAGCGAAATGACATGAGAGTGCGCGACCATTGTCATCTGACGAAACGCTTCAGAGGACCCGCGGGGCGTGTTCCGTTTGACCACAGTACGATTCGACACCGATCAATTCGACACCAAATTATTGGACACAGATTTATTCGACACGAAATTATTCGACACCGTA
>NW_018021887.1:29774-31638 GCF_002006095.1 Pseudomyrmex gracilis
TACGGTGTCGAATAATTTGGTGTCGAATCGTACGGTGTCGAATAATCTGGTGTCAAATTGTACGGTGTCGAATAATTTCGTGTCGAATCCTACGGTGTCGAATAATCTGGTGTCGAATCGTACGGTGTCGAATACTTTGGTGTCGAATAAATCTGTGTCGAATCGAGCGGTGTCGAATCGTACTGTGGTCAATAGAGTATCACCCGGACCCGCGCACTCCGCGTGCAATCTGAATTACAAACAGGTCTATGTTGTTCCCGTTGTGTTCCACAACCTATCGGGATACGACGCGCATTTTATTATCAAGGATGTGGCCACCGCTTTCGAAGGTGAGATCAACGTGCTGCCCGTGACAAAAGAGACCTACATATCGTTCACAAAACATGTGAGCAGTACTCGAGATGAAGACAATCAGAAGTGCGTGCAACTGCGGTTCATCGATTCGTACAAATTTCTGAGCACAAGCTTAGAAAAGCTCGCGTCCTATCTCGACAAGAGCGAACTGCGAGTGACTCGAACGGAATTCAACGATCTCTCCACCAAAGACTTCGCACTGCTAACGCGAAAAGGTGTGTTTCCATACGAATATGTGGACATCGTCGACAAACTGTTGGAAACCAGTCTGCCACCGCGCGAGGCGTTTTACAGTTCGCTGACTGGTGAGACTGTGACGGAGAGCGAGCACGCGCACGCGATGAACGTCTGGCAACGATTCAACATCAATAATTTGGGATCGTACAGCGACCTGTATCTGAAGACAGACGTACTTTTGCTGGCCGATGTATTCGAAAACTTTCGTCGCGAGTGCCTCGCGAGTTACGGACTGGATCCCGCGCACTACTACACGCTGCCGGGATATACATGGGACGCCATGTTGAAGCACACTCGTGTGACGTTCGAGCTGCTGACTGACATTGACATGGTGATGTTCGTGGAACGCGGCATACGCGGCGGTTTGAGTCAATGTTCGAACAGATACGCCCGCGCCAACAACAGGTACGCGCAATCGTACGATCCATCCGAACCGTCGTCGTATCTGATGTACTACGACGTTAACAATGTCTACGGATGGGCGTGTCAACCGCTTCCATATAGTAATTTTGCGTGGGTGGAGAACGCGTACGAGTTCGATGTGACAACTGTAGCGGCGGACAACAACGTTGGCTACATACTCGAGGTCGATCTGACGTATCCGAAAGAACTGCACGATGCGCACAGAGATCTACCTTTTTGTCCAACGCGCGAGGAGCCACCTGGTAAACATGAAAAAAATCACGTCAAACTGCTCGCCACAGTGTTCAACAAGAAGCGATACGTGATTCACTACCTCAACCTGCAGCAGTGTCTGCGATACGGGCTTCGCTTGACGCGAATACATCGAATACTGCGGTTCTCGCAATCGCCTTGGCTGCGCGGATACATCGAACTGAATACCCGATTCCGCGCGAACGCCACCAACGAGTTTGCAAAAAATTTTTATAAACTTATGAACAACGCGGTGTTCGGCAAGACAATGAAGAACGTGCGCAAGTACACCGACGTACGACTCGTTACAAAATGGGAAGGACGATGCGGTGCGGAGGCGCTAATTGCAAAACCAAACTTCCACAGTTGCAGCGTGTTCGCTGAAGATTTAGTGGCAATAGAACTGCGTCGTCTGGAAGTTTTATTCAACAAACCGTTGTACGTTGGTATGTGCATACTCGACATATCAAAGACCTGTCTGTATGAATTCCATTACGACTACATGGCGCCGTTGTACGGTTACGATTGCAAGATCCTCTACACCGATACCGACAGTTTAATATACCACATAAAATGCGAGGATGGATACGAGGATGTGAAGCGCGATATCGCTCGCTTC
>NW_018021888.1:0-15421 GCF_002006095.1 Pseudomyrmex gracilis
TATATATTTTATATATTTTTGTACTCATGTATAAAAGATTTTACTTGGCGTAACTTATTCATATCATTTCTTTTGTATAAATGTATACAAGATTTTACTTGGTGCTACTTATTGATATCATTTCTTTTGTAAAATAGATTTTGTAGAGAATGATTTTTAGAGTAATACTTTTTCTAGAGTAATATTCAACGCCGCTTGCCTAGCAACCATAGAACACATGGTGGCCGTGGCATAACACTTTTTAAACTTTCCATTTGGAATATTTTATATTTTATAACAATGTATAAACAACTTACAAAGTTTTATATAATATTATATATTTTGTAACAATGTATAAATGTACTTTTTACTTGGCGTTACTTATTGATATCATTTTTTTTGTAGAATAGATTTTGTAGAGAAAGATTTTAATATATAATACATTAATATACAGGATGTCCGGTAATAACCGTACAATTGTTTGTGAGCAGATAGAGAGGATTGTACTGAGCCAAAAAGGCCCACTTTGCAAGATTCGTAATAATTAGCGAGATTTTAATTAACAAAGATCAGTTAATAATCATGCATCTTACGCGCGTAAAACAGCTTGGTATTCGCCACGGTTACCCATAGCAACAGTACAGGAGAAGATAATATAACATATACTTTATCATATAAATAATGTAAAATAACGCGATGATTAAACGCGAAAGCATATCTCAGTAATTAAAATAGATAATTGTAATATTCAGAGTATCGATAATGATTTTTTTCACTTATTTGTTTAATGAAATACGGAAAGAATCCCATAAAGAAAAAAATTATAAGTTACATTTTGGTACAGATATGAATGTACTACTGGTTATTTTTTTACTTTTTTTTACTTATTACATTTGTTATGTACAAAAAACAAAGTATATTTTTATATATAATATTGTATTATTGTAATCAAAAAGATTAAACTTTATATTCCTTGTAAGAGTCTTTATCTAAAATAAATTGATAAAAGAAACTCACTTTTTGTCTTTTATTTGCTTTTATTCACCTCGCACAAAGTTCAGTATTACACAAATAACAGAAAGATAACGCTATTCTTTTAGACAACATAAGAAACCTTAGTAAGAAATAAACTGAAAATGCTATGACTCGTTTGATAATAATGAACAAAAAAGGACCTTCTTAACGGTACATAGAACGAAGTACTACGAACGACGATCAAGCCAAGTACACACGTCACTCACAGATACAGGAAAGGCGCCAAAAAAAAGAACATCGGACGCGCCATCTACCAAGACCATAATGCATAAAACACAAACATAATTTTTACACCTCTAACACTTCCCCTTAAAAATTATAAATATAAAACAAGATAAAGTAAAAGAAAAATGTTACTGAGACATGAGTAACGACTGAGTACACTTAAGATACTTGCTTGCAGGCAAGGCTTTTGTAAAGACATCGGCAATCATATCTTCCGTACACAAATACTCTAAACTTATTAAATTGTCTTTTAACGCCTCTCGCACAAAATGATGCTTGATGTCTATGTGCTTTGTTCTTCTGTGGAACACTGGATTTTTCGCAAGCTTTTGGGCACTTGCACTATCGTTGAAAAGTGTTACATCTGCAAACTTCTTTAATCCAAGCTCAAGAAAGAATCTTTTCAAGTACACAGCCTCTTTGGTAGCCTCCGTTAATCCCATATATTCAGCTTCCGCAGAGGAAAGTGCAACTGTCTTCTGCTTTCTGGACTCCCATGTAATGGGGGCTTGGCCAAAAAGAAAAACAAACCCCGTATACGAGTGTCTATCAACTACACAACTTCCCCAATCTGCGTCTACGTAGCCTTTAAGATTTTCTTGATTTGGTCTATACACAATAGACATATTGATACTTCCTTTAAGGTAGCGTAAAACGCGCTTTGCCGCCGCCCAGTGTTCTGACCCGTACTTGTCATTAAATTGACTTAGGTAGCTGGCTACGTAAGCAATATCCGGACGAGTAGTTACTGCCAAATACATAAGACATCCGACTAATTCTCGATATAGAAAATTGTCTTCACTCTGTTTTTGCTGTTTCTCTTCCGGTCTTATTAACTTTAGGTTTGGCTCCATTGGAATCTTCACAGGTTTAGCGTCAGTCATATTAAATCTTTTGATAAGATTACTAATGTAACCCTTTTGACTCATTACAACACGGTCGTGCTTTCTTGAAAAATCAATGCTGAGGCAATGCTTAACCTCGCCTAAATCCTTAATCTCAAACACTCGACTGAGATAATTTTTGAACTCTTGTACTTTGTTTATATCCGTCGAAGCCACGATTATGTCGTCAACGTACACCGCTATCAAAAGAATGACTTCCCCTTGATCTTTATAGTACACACATGAATCTGCATTTGACACTTGTAGGCCAAACTTCTTCAGTCCCTTATCAAACTTTATATACCATTCACGACTGGCCTGCTTCAAACCATGGAGGACTCTCTGCAGTTTACATACTTTATTTCCAGTCTTTAACTTCTTTAACATTTCAATTGCCTTTAGCCTAATACTGCTTGCTACTTTCGATGTCAACTAATCTCCTTAAGATTTCTTCTAGTTGCTCAGGAATCTCCATATAAACCTCTTCTTTGATGGGACTATTTAAATACGCTGTCGTAACATCGCATTGATGAACATGCATTTGACAATGTGCTGCAACTGCCATTATCACCCGAATTGAACTCAACCTAGCAACAGGTAAAAAAGTCTCATCAAAGTCAAACCCTGGCCTTTGACTAAATCCACGAGCTACTATTCTTGCTTTTTTCGTTTCTGTAAACATCCATCCGACCGATACTTATTTGTTAAAACTATACGACTTCCAACAACATTTTTACCATCGGGTCGATCAGTTAATTTCCACACATCGTTCTTTAAAATGGACTTTAATTCTTCTGNCATGGCTACATACCACTCATTCACGGCTGGTCCTGAAATGGCTTCTTTTATTGATACTTCCGCAAACATACCAACTTCTTGAATCATGATCATTGACGTATGATAATTTTTCTTTGGTCGTCCTCTTAATCCTGTCCTGATGATCCTAGGACGACCCGGACGTCTTTTTACTGAAGTATCATTCCGAACTTCACCATCTAAACAATCACTTTCACCATTATCAGAATCTTCATCGGAGTGATCTTCGTCAGAATGATCTTCGTCAGAGTAATCTTCGGCTGGTGGATGCTCCTTAATTACACTTGGTAACATAACTTCATCTCCTACCTTATTGCTTTGAAGTCTTCCGTCATAGTTTTCTGCAAGCTCATCTTGAACACAGTCATACTTAGTTATAAACTTGACATCTCTACTGGTCGTTATCTTATCTGTAGATGAATCTAACAGACGAAAACCTTTTGCATTGTCAGCAAAACCCATAAACCTTAATTCCTTAGCTTTAACATCAAGCTTCTTCCTTAGCTCGCTTGGAATATGTGCGTAAACCCTGGATCCGAATATAGCCACATTCTTTAAATTTGGTGTAATGCCACTCCATCTTTTTATTGGTATAGTCCCTGTAGCTTTAGTAATTAAACGATTTTGTAAATAATTCGCCGTATGGACTGCTTCACCCCAATATTTGTTAGGTAGGTTGGCATCTAATAACAAACATCTGGCCATTTCAAGTAGAGATCGATTTTTCCTTTCCGCTGTACCATTTTGCTCAGGAGCATACGTAATAGTATATTGAGCCTTAACACCTTCCTTTTTGAATATTTCTTGAAGTTGATGATTAACGTATTCCTTTCCTCTACCCGATCTGATGACCTTTGGTACCATCTTGAACTTGGTTTTCACAAACTGTATATACTCTTTAATTTTGTCAGGAACTTCAGACTTATTTGCCAATAAATATATGACCGTGTATCGACTGTAATCATCGATCATCGTTCGTAAATAACGCTTTTTACCTGGTGTCATTGTCTGCATTGGACCACAAACATCTGTGTGAACCAAGTCAAGAATTGCGTTTGACTGATGCATTGACTTCTTTGGAAAAGAACTTCTGGTCATTTTTCCCTTTAGACAGACCTCGCAGACTTCCTTAATGCCACAATCTCTAATGTGAATACCTTCGACTATTCCTTTATTTGACATTTCTTTAATGGCTTCAATATCTCTGTGACCTAGCCGTCGATGCCACTGATGCTGGCAATCTTTATTATGACTTTTAGCTACAGTTAATGCTGCAATATCGTTTCTTAATTTGTACAGGTTTCCACTTAAGTCAGCTACAGCAATAACGCTGCCTGCATGTACAATGCTACACTTTTTCTCCTCAAAATTGACTTGTATCCCTTTTTCTGTCAGTCTCTTTACTGATATCAAACTTTCTTCTAGACTTGGCACAAAAAGTACGTCCTTGACGGTAACATTTGTACATTTTCCTTCATCGTCTTGGAAAATTATGTTTCCTTCACCGATACCACGAATCTCAACAAATTCGCCATTTGCTAACTTCAACTTTTCATTATTACTACTACAAAGGTTCTTAAAAAAATTTTTATCACTTGTCATGTGACTAGTGGCACCTGAATCAATATACCAGCTTTTACGATTTACTACACAATCATCAGTTATTCCAAAACAAATTTCAGAGTCTTTATTTTCACTTGAAACCGTATTAACTTTTTCTTTACTAGTCTTCCATTGTTTATACTTGGCACAGTCTTTCTTTATGTGACCTCGCTTTTTACAAAAGAAACAACTAACCTCTTGAAATTTCTGATGTCCTTGTTTTTGCTGCGTTGACCTTTTATAAGACGCTTTAAGAGCTTTATCGTCAGATTTTTCTTCGTGAGGCTTTAAATTTTTACGCCTTTTATCTTCATCCATAAGTTTACCTTTAACTAACTGTAATGTAAGTTCATCTTCTGCTCTAGTCTCCAATGCTGTAACAAGTGTACTGTACGAATCAGGCAAACTACTTAACAACATAGCAATTATTAACTTATCTTTCAGCACTTCTCCTAATGCAGCCAGCTCATCTACTGCATTTAACATGTGATTAATGTGGATTTCCATATCACCATCCTCTGTAAGCTTCATACTACATAACCTTTTTAACAAATAAACTTGATTTGTAAGTGATGCCTTTTGATGATAATCCTTTAGTGCTTTCCACGCTTGTTGAGCCGAAGTTGTGTCCTTAACATGTCGTAATTGGTCGTCTTCCACTAACAAACCGATCGTGGCCCTTGCCTGCCTGTCTGCTTTTAACCATCTTTCGTCAGGGCCTTCAGGCTTGGTTTCACTTATTGTATGCCACAGTTCGTCTCTTATCAATAGCAATTCAACCTTATGTTTCCAAACTTGATAGTTTCTGTTATTTAACTTTGTAATTGAGAAGCGAGTTTCAGCCATTTTTGCGAGAAGACTGGGCCCATAACCTGATAAAAGAAACTCACTTTTTGTCTTTTATTTGCTTTTATTCACCTCGCACAAAGTTCAGTATTACACAAATAACAGAAAGATAACGCTATTCTTTTAGACAACATAAGAAACCTTAGTAAGAAATAAACTGAAAATGCTATGACTCGTTTGATAATAATGAACAAAAAAGGACCTTCTTAACGGTACATAGAACGAAGTACCACAAACGACGATCAAGCCAAGTACACACGTTACTCACAGATACAGGAAAAGCGCCAAAAAAAAGAACATCGGACGCGCCATCTACCAAGACCATAATGCATAAAACACGAACATAATTTTTACACCTCTAACATAAATAAATAAATAAATAAATAAATAAATAAGTAAATAAATAAATAATTAATTTAAAAAAATAAATAATTATTATCAACATCTTGATATTATATATATTCAAAACTGATGACTCAGTCAAGCGTGAAACAGTTTCTCATGTTAGTCTTGAAAAGACATCGCTGTGCTTTACTAATAATAAAATTAAATGTATAAAGCGTTATTTGAAAAAATGTTAAATTATGTTAAACATTTTTAGGTGTGCGTTTTTGTGATGAAGTAATGTAAAAACATTTTGATGGAAAATTTTTGATTGTAAAATATGATATATATATATATAAATATTGGACTTGGTTAGGCGAAGTGGTTGAGTGCGGACATGTGTGAGATAGTGTGCGTATTATAGCCATTTATTGTTAAGAGTTGCGTGTTAGAGGTAGGTGTAAGAGTGTTAGTACAAAGCGTAGGTGTATAAAGAAGATCAGGAAATAAAGGGAAGGTGTAGGATAGAGGAGAAAAGGGAGAAAAAGGGAAAAGAAAAGGTAAGGGAGAAAAGAGGTTATAGCGGAAAAAGGGGTGGAGGCTGGGAAGTCTAGCAGGCTGACCAAATATAGGAAAGAGAGGGAGGAGAACCAAAACTCACTAGAATTTGGGGCCGTTTCTAGGCATAGATAAGATAGAGAAAAAGAAGGTCATGTTTCTAGGGAAGGAGGTAGAAGAATTAGGAAAAGAAAAATACAGGATTTGGAAAAATTGGAGAAATTTAAAACAGAGTTAACGGAATTAATAACAAAGGAAATGAATGATTGGAAGAAAGAAAGAAAAAGACAAGCAGAGATAATAGAAGAATGGACAAAAAAGGAAAGGAACTGGGAAGTTAGATATAGAATAATGGAAGAAAGGCTAGAAGAAATAAGTAAGGAAATAAGAGAGTTAAAAGATAAATGGAATATAGAAGAAGAAGACAATGTAAGAAGTAAAATCTCAAGTAGACAGAAGAGTGAGGTAAGAAGAGGAGGCAGCAGCTATACAGGATCTATGTGGACAGAAGGGAGTGAAGATAGGATAGGTTGAGTGCTAGAGAGGTAGGAAAAATTAAAACTTGGATAGCTGACAAAGAGAAGGAGGAAAGAAAGAAGAATATAGTGATTAAAGGAATAAAAGAGGAAAGTGAATGGAGAGATATAAAGGATAACCGAAAAAGTGGGCACGGTGGTTTTTGAAAGTCAAGTTAGGATTAGATAGTAACATAGAATATGGCAGAGTGAGCAACAAAGTTTTAATAGTTAAAATGAGCAGTGAGGAAGAGAAAAAGAGATCATGAAGAATAAACATAAGTTACAAGGAAAAGAAGAAAGAGTGTTCATAGAGAATGATTTATCATGGGAAGAAAGGAAGATCCAAGAGAGAATTAATAGAGAAATGGGCGAAGGAGAACAGAGAAAAAAGAGTGGAGGTTAAAATAGAAATAGGAAAAGTAAGAATTAATGGCATATGGAAACAGTGCAGAGAGGTGGAAAAGAAGGCAAGTGGAGAACAAAAGGTAAAAGGTTTAGAAAGTAAAGTAACAGATAAAGAAGAAGAGAAGAGGAGGGATGTCAGGGATAAAGAGGATAAAGAAGTGGAGGAGGAAACAGAGGAGGAAAACTAAAGACAGGCCAAGAAGAGGAAGATGGTGGATTAGAAGAGAGAATAGGGATTAAGAAGTTGTTATTCTGGAACGTAGCGGGATTAAAAGGACATGATCAGGAATTCTGGGATTTTATAAAAGATTACGAATATGTAGGATTAAGTGAATCATGGCTGTTGGAAAACAGCTGAGAAAGGATAAGGAACAGACTACCGGATACGCATCATTGGCTGTGCAAACACGCACAGAAAGTTAAGAAAAAAAAGAAGAGCAAGCGGAGGATTGGTGGTAGGAATAAAAAAGGAATGGAGAGAAGGCAAGTGGGAAAACGTAGACACAGGCAGGGAAAATATATTACACGTACGTGTCACGGAAGAAGAAGAGAATTTAAATATTATCTTAGTATATAATGATAGGAAGAAAGGAGAGAAATTAAGAAAGATAATTACAAAGATACTAGAAAGGATCAAAAATGGAAAAGTTATAGTAGGAGAAGACTTTAATATAAGGATAGGGGAACTAGGTGGAGAAGAATTTAAAAGAGGCATAGCTAGAAAAAGTAAGAACAAAACAATAGGTAATGGCGGGAAAAGGTTTGTAGAAAAAATGGAAAAAAAAGGCTTAAATATATTAAATGGAAAAACAAAGGAAAATTGGGAGGATAAATATACGTATGTGGGTGCCAGAGGATGCATGGTAATAGACTTCATATTTGCAAATGAGCTAGGAATAGAGAAGTGCGCAAAATTTGTAGTTATAAGTAGGGTGGACTCAGACTACATGCCGATTTGCATAGAAATCTGGGAAGAGAAGGAAGAGGATAAAGATAGAAGAAGAAAAGAGAAAAAAGAGACCACTGAGGAACAAGAAGAGAAGAGGATAATAAGTTGGGACGAGGAGGCAATAGAGAGATACAGAAAATTAACTGAGGAGATTGGATGGGTGGGAGATACAGATAACGGCGAAATAAACGTGGAAAAAGTTACAAAAATTACTAAATAAAGCTATGACAAGAAGAAATTACAAAGTTAAAAAAAAAAAAACGATAGGACTGGTGGGATAGAAGTTGTACAAAAAAGAAAAGGGAGACGAAGAGGGTATACAAGAAATGGAGAGGAGGAAAAAAAAGAATACATAGAGCAAAGAAAAGAGTTGAGGAAACACCTGTTGAGGAAAAGAAAAGAGAAAAGAGAAAAAGAAAAAGAGTTGAGAAAGATCAAGACGGAGTCTAAGGTATGGAATTTTATAAATAAGAAGAGAAAAAGAAGAGAAAAGAAAGAAACTAACATAGAAAGTGAGGAATGGATAAGATATTTTATGGACCTGTTAGGGGGAGAAGAATTGGGCGAGGTGGAAGAGGAGAACAATGATACGAGTAAGGGTCAAAGAGGTCCACACATAGGAGAGGAGAGCCCGATAGAGGATGTAAAGGAAGAAGAGATAATAGAGGTGGTAAGAAGAATGAAATGGAAAAAAGCTGCAGGGGGGGACGAAATACTCATGAAGGCTTGGAGACTGAGAGGAGAGGCAGTTAAGAAAGGCGTATTGGAAATGATAGGAAAAGTGTGGAAGAGAGAGAAAAGAAGGATCCCTGAGGAGTGGAGAAAAAGTATTGTAGTTCCTATATACAAGAGAGGAGACCATAATATGGCTAAAAATTATAGAGGCATTTCGCTGCTATGCACTGTGTATAAGATTTATGCGGAATTGATAAGGAACAGATTGGATAGAGCTGTGGAGGATAGGAAGATGTTGCCGGAAACCCAGGCAGGTTTTAGGAAAGGAAGAGCAACGCTGGATAATATATATGTCATGAACTATTTGATACAAAAAGAAAAGGGAAAAGAAAAAGGAGAAGAGAAAAAGATATTTGCATTATTCGTAGATTTAAAGGCAGCCTTTGACAATGTAGACAGAGAGATGTTGTGGAATATTTTAAGAGAGAAAGGAATAGAAGAAGATCTGATAAGTAGGACAAAGAATATATATGAAAAAACGGATGTGATTATCAGAACAGAGAAAAGATTTACAAGAAGCTTTAGAGTAAATAAAGGAGTAAGGCAAGAATGTGTGCTGATGAGTCCAACCCTATTTAACTTGTACATCGCGGATTTAGAAAGAGATCTGGAAAATAGAAAAATAGGAGGTATTGCGATAGGAAATAAGAGAATATGGTCTTTAGCATATGCGGACGATATAGTACTGATAGCAAAGAATAAAGTTGCATTACAGGATATGATGGGCACGCTGAAAAGATTCTTAAAAGTAAGAAAACTGGAACTGTGTACAGAAAAAACAAAGTTGGTAGTGTTCAATAATAGGAGAAAGAAGGAAAGAGAACAAATAAAATGGGAAAAGAATTATATAAAACAGGTTAGCAGCTTTAAATATTTAGGTTTTACTTTTAATGAAAAAGGGAATTACACAGAACATATTAAAGATTTGAAAAGAAAAGAGAGAATAGCGGCAAACAAAGTCTTAGGAGAGAAGATCTGTAGGAACAATTTCAAGAGAAGGTGGATGTTATTCAGATATCTTGTTGTTAGCGTGATGTCTTATGAGGTTGAAATATGAAGGTGGGAGAAGAAAAAAGAGCTAAAGAAAATAATAATGGACTACATAAGAATATACAGATTGGAGTTCTGTACGCCTAGATATCTGATATTAGGAGAATTAGGAGTAGAAAAGTTAAAGATAAGGTGGGGTACTAGAGCGGTAAGATATGACATTAAACTAATGGACGAAATGGAAGATAACTTGATGAAACTGTGTTGGAAAGAAAAAAAGGAAATGCAGTATAAAAACGTGTACAGCAAAGAGAAGATAAAATATCTCAATGGCAATAAATGGGAAATAGAAGCGTGAGAGGAAATGGAGAATACAAATGTAAAGATAGAGGAAATGCTGATTGAAAGAGAGAGGACATACAAAGACAAAATATAGATAGCAAGATAAGAGAGGCAAAGTACAATAGAAGATATAAAGAATTAAATAAAAACTTAAGGAAGCCGGAATACTTACAGAAAAAGAAGCTGAAGATGACAATAGAAGGTGACCAGATAAGAGCATTAGTAGGAATAAGGTGTAGAAATATGGAGGAGAACAACAAATATTGGCTGGAAGAAGGAAAAAAAGGATGTGTATTCTGTGAAAATGGACGGGATGAATTCAATCATTACGTAAGAGAATGTGAGACTGCTAAAGGATAGTTTAATAATTTAGGTAAGGATATGAAGAAAAGGTTGGAGATAATTTTTAATGATAAACTAGAGAAGGAGAAAAGAGAAACCTTAGTAAGAGTCTGGAAAGAAAAAGAAAAAAGAAAGAAAGAAAGACGTAAATTAGTACAAACTCTTTCTGCTCAACAAGAAAAAGAAGAAAGCTAGAGATTTAATCACGATTAGGAGAAGTTAAAGGAAATAGAGAATAGGTTTAAGTGTCAGGTTGTAAGATATGCGTGGATAATAGAAAGGTAATATTATGTGCAATTTAAATGTAAGTTAATTAAGATAATGTACAAAGTAGAAGTAAGATAAGGTAAAAAACGATATGTGTAGATTTGGAGAATGGGGGACGATAAGGTATAGATGGATGTGGGTAAAAGTAAAAAGCTTGTAAACCAAGTTCCCTTCTTGGCCGGGAAGGCTGATGTGAATAAAATATATATATATATATATTTTTTTTTTTTTGCACAAACATTCAACATTTGGTTCTCAATGACCGATTTATTTGTATATTGGATATTACATATATTATATATTATATTGCATAGTATAAATATTAATATATAATATAACAAATACTATAATTATAAGATAATATACTTATTATATAATATACATATATGGTAATAGTGGAGATTAAGGGAGCCACCTCCAATTTCAATAATTTTTACATATGTTGTCAAGGTCATTGTCCCGAGTAATAGTATAAAGGTTTTAGGCGGGAGTCGTTGTTTTTTAAAAAGTTACAAAAGGAAGTTTTATGAATAAATTCTTCTTTTTCGGTCCCACGTACATTTCGTTTGCGTTTGAAGCGCGTAGGCAGGGGGGCGCAGCTCCCTCTGCACCCCCTTTAAAACCTAACCTAACCTAACCTTCAAAAGAGGCTTTGCTTCTCCCCCTGCTCCCCCCTCGAAAATCAAGTACCCACTTTTCACAAGAAGCTTGAATTGAGCTTTGAAGCTTTGTACTTGATTTTCGAGGGGGAGCACGGGGAGAGGCAAAGCCCCTTTTAGAGGTTAGGTTAGGTTAGGTTTTAGGGGGGTGCAGGAGGGGCTGCGCCCCTCCTGCCTACGCGCTTCAAACGCGAACGAAATGTACGTGAGATCACAAAATCTTATGTTTGTTTTATTTAATTATTTATATTTTCGTTTATCGGATATGTAACAGACATTATTTCAAAAAAAGCGTCCAATTGTTCATCAAAATCGAATGTTTTTTTAAATACAAATTCTGCCAAGTAATGCTCGAAATGGAATTCTTTGCGTATAAACAAACGCTAACATATGCACACATAACACTGACAAACACACGTACAAACGCAGAACACATATTCATACATAGGGTGTCGAGAAATTGCATATTGTTCAGTAGACTTCTTTCCTTTATAACTTTTTAAAAAATAACGACCGCCGCCTAAAACCTTCAGATTATTACTCGGGACAATGACCTTGACAACATATGTAAAAATTATTGAAATTGGAGGTGGCTCCCCTAATCTGCACTATTACCACATATACAATTATATATATATATTTATTATATATAATTATATATACCATATATATTATTAATTTTTTATTGCATATTATACTATTGGTTATTATATATTATTGCATATATTTTATTACATTCTTTCGACCAAGGCAGGTTTAAAAAAATAAAATTTTTGTAGTATAATGGAAAAATAATTTATAATTAAAATTTTTTGGTCAAAAACTTAAACTATGAATCGTGATATGACTAGTCGCTAGCCACTATCTGTGCTATTTGATCATTCAATTTAATTGTTTTCTCTTATTATATATAAAATAAAGACAACTGTACATGTTGTCTTTGAAAAATAGATTTATTTATGAAACTTTTTTGATCATATTTTTATAAACAACGAGCGACGACTAAAACCTTCATATTGTTACTCAGGAAGGTAATCTTAATAATATATGTGAACGAGAAGCCGATCGGAGGGGGCTCCCCTATTCTGTATATTTACCCTGTACTGATATCAAACACTTATTATTACAGTCTGTTACCCCGCGTGAGGTCGAGGATGCTGCGAGGGAGGCACGCCGAGGAGAAATAATACTATTTTATAATATTTATTAATTGCACCAATAAACCCATTTATTTCTTACTCTGTTTTGTTACACTTTCACTCACTCGCGATATTCTAAGTCCTTACGAGCGATGCTCTGATGGGCAGAGTCTCCGGCCGCGACACTACTCTAGACGATTCTACCCGCATCTGCCCGAACACTGGCTTTTATCCTCGAGCTAATCAGTTTGTGATTGGCCGAGGAAAATCTGGCGACATCCGGTTCTCGAAAAGTACAATGCAGACCATTACATCTTTTCGGCTGCATGTGCGACCTTCGGCCGGTACGTCCTTGAGCGCGCGGTCGCAAATCGCCCCGCGACTGCTGACTGGACATTCGTGCCGGATTCCAGTTCCCCTTTTGAACACAACTACACCTAGTAACTTAAAACCCTCGTTTAAACGATATTCCATTATTACGTAACAATACATAATACATAACATACAACACGTAACTTATAACAGTCTCTTTGACAGTCAAACTTTTAGTTATAAAAATAAATTAAAATTTGAGTTTGTAGCAAAAAATATCAACATGTCAAGTACCTATTATTACTTTAAAGGCACATAATTACGCATTATCATAATAATAATTATGAAGTTGCCAACAAAAGATAGTTAAAGAAAAATTGTACATACTTAACAAGATTAAGTAAACAGAAACAATCTTTTTTTTCTATCTAAATAACGAAATAATTTCTATTTACCTTTTGGTTATTATCTAACGCGACAAGTCGACAACTCACGAACGCGAACGAAATTTCGGTTTCGGTAGTATCGGCCGATTTGCTGCCAAAACCGAAACTAAATTGAACCTCCAATTTTGGCCAAAACTGGCCGAAACCAAAACCGAAACCGAACCTTCGGTCGGACACTACTCATAAATCAGGGAACGTGATTTCCCAATGAACTACGCTGGTTGGTTTATTTTTAGAGTACTTCTCTCTTGTAAATCGAGGTGAAAAGTGCACTTCTTACTCCGAGAATTGAGCTCGCAAATCGCGAACTGCGTATTTTGCGAGCTCATAAATCAGGGAACGTGATTACTCAATGAACTACGCTGATTGGTTTAGTTTTTGAATACTTCTCTCTTGTAAAATGGGGTAAAAAGTGCAATTTCTACTCCGGTGGTTGAGTTCGAAAGTTGTAATCTGTGTATTTTGCGAGCTCATAAATCAGGAAACATAATTTCCTTATAAACTACGCTAATTGTTTTATTTTTAGAGTACTTTTCTCTTGTAAAATAGAGTGACAAGTGCACTTTCTACCGGGAATAGATTTCAAAAATCGCAAACTTCATATTTTGCGATCTTCTATATGAAAAAACAAAATTTAGTAAAGAACTAAGCCGTTTGTCTTATTTTTAGAGTACTTTTCGGTAATTATTTAGAAAGCAGACTTCCTCACCAATTTCAATGAGATCGAAATATGTTGTTAAAGACGTTATTCTGAACAACTTTTCCCTATACATGTTACCGCCGGTCGGCTTTCGTTTTCGAGTTATAAACAAAAGAAGGTTTATTACGATTATTACGATTATCTCTGAAAGTAATCACGTTATGGGAAAAGTTGTCAAACAAGAAATGTAGAAAATTCGATTTTCTATAAAAAAGGTTATGATATTCATTTACTCTAGCTCCAATCGTTTTCATGTTAGAACGTTAAGTCCATTGCATTTACGTATATATTACAATGCGTAACGGTTATGCATGATAACCTTAATAAACTCGAGTTGAAACAAACACCAGTTCAGATCAATTGTTGCACAAAATTATTTTTTTTATGTTCGCGTTGTAAGCGTATAGGCAGGGGGGGGGCTGCGGCTCCCCTGCACCCCCCTACAAAACCTAACCTAACCCTTACCTAAACTCTTCTTTCTGCATTCCCTCTCGCAAAATTTCCACAATGGTTAATTTATGTTACTACAATATCAATAGAAATGAGTAAAACTTTTGGTAATTTTGACATGAAGCAAATGTAATCGGAAGTCGTATTCGTTAATTAAATTCTTCATTTTTTCTTAACGGGGGAAGCAGGGGAGAGGGGCGAAGCCCCTCCCCCTGCGGGAAGCGTATAACCCCCCCTGCCTACACGTGTTATACAAAAAACATATTAACTTAAATAATTAAAAAAGACCTCCTTGGCCTTTGAGACTACAGGTCGTGGTAGTAATAAAAATAATAATGCAGAGATGCAGTGGAACGTTTCGATCGTTTATTTGTCGATCATCATCAGCCACACTGAATAGAAAAATAAAAACAATTTAAATTTAGATGAGAGATACATACAATTAACATAAGACATAGTATAAGCCGCTATAGTTCGCATACAAACCTTGAAAAGGAAGAATCAAATGTCAATGCCGATTGTAAACATGTGAGAGAAACCACGACGTATAGACACAAACAACATAACGGTTTCAATCGATTTGTTTGTGTATATGTTTTGTTAAAGAAGGAAAAGTAAGTCAAAAGATGTTCCAAAGAATAAAAAAATAAAAAAATTGAAAAAAAAAGGAAAAAGAATAAAAATTTTTTTAAAAAAAGGAAATATGAACATAAGTCAAAAAAATAAAACATTAATGAAATTGTTTAAAAAATAAAATTTAAAGGTCATGCATCAAATTATGAAGTCAAATTGCAATAAGTTAACATATGAAATAGACAAAATACAATTAACTCACTGAAAAATTGGTTAGTTTTACACAAAGTCGTTGAGTTCTCTCACACAGATCACACGCGGCAAC
>NW_018021888.1:15711-32093 GCF_002006095.1 Pseudomyrmex gracilis
TGATAGAAATTGCGTTGGTGTTCAGTGAGTCGCGTTCCTAATTGTCTGCCAGTTTGGCCCACGTAAGAGGCATCACAAGAAGAACAATTGATTTTATAGACCACATTGCTATTCTTTGAGTGATCAAGAGTGTCTTTATGNACTCTAATGAAGTTACCTAACGTGTTTAGGTTTCTAAAAGAGACTCTGAAATTCATCGTCTTCAAACTTCTCTGAAATCTGTCAGTAACACCAGGTAAAAAAGGCACGGTGAAAAATCTCTCTTCTCTAACCCGGGAAGTCTCACTCGATGCAGTCTCACAATCAAAACCATTTAATTTATTAAACAAGTAATGTAGTCTATTGTTAACCACTTTGAAAACTAGATCAAGAGGGTAGCTATTAATTAATAAGATCCGTATGGCTTTAATTAGATTTTTTCTATGGAAGTTCGGGTGAGATAGTAGGAAAGCCCTATCAATAATGCTATACATGACGCCAATTTTTTGTTTGAAAGGATGTTGTGAAAGGTAATTAAGATAACGACCGGAGAAGGTGGGTTTATGGTACCAATCCAGAATGAGTGTGTCATCGACAACAGAAATTGAAGTGTCTAGGAAATTTATAGTTCTATTATTTTCCAACTCCTTCGTAAATTTTAATCTAGTATGGTAAGAGTTGAATTTGTTGAAAATGAGNTCCACTTTGTCTTCCGGAGCAGCTAAGAGAATATCGTCAACATAACGATAGTAGAAAGGAAGACTTAGATTTAAGGTAGTCAAACAACTTTCCTCAAGATCTTGTATAACAAGATCAGCCATGATAGAAGAAAGAGGGGAGCCCATGGGGGTACCGAAAGTCTGTTGATAAATGGTACCATTGAAAGTGAAGAATGTCGACGACAACACAAATTCTATACCTTTGATAAAAGAGTCACAAGGGATGTTAGTGTGATCCTTAATATAGTCCCACCTTTTTATAACTCCCTCTATAGCCAGGTCAAGTGGAATATTGGTAAAGAGCGAGACGACATCGAGAGAAAGCAGTTTAANTGAGTTTTCAATTCGTTTGCCTGACAAACTTCCGAAAAGATCGTAACTATCTTGAATAAAACTCCGCGGTTTAGGTAAATTCTTATATAAGATGGCGTGTAAAAAAGAAGCAAATTTGAACAAAGTAGTGTTCATACAAGAAACTATGATTCTGTATGGTACGTTGGGCTTATGGATTTTCGGAAGTCCGTAGGCTCTGGGAAGAGGTTTGTCGTTACAAATTAAAGAATTATATGTATTCACATCTATGTAATTCGCATTTCTCCAGGCCTTCAGACACTCATTCAACTTGTTTTCAATTTTTTTGGCTGGATTTTTTATATTAACCTTAATATAAGTATCCGTATCACTTAGAATAGAATCCATTTTAGAAATGTAAACATCTTTATTTATAGCCACGGTGACATTGCCTTTGTCAGCTTTAGTGAATATTACATTAGGATGATCTTTAATAAAAAGGCTAGTTTGTTTTACGCTTTTAATAATATTCCTCTCGAAATGATTTAAATGTGGATGTTTATTATAAAAATGATCAAGAGACGAAGAAAAGAGAGAACGTATATTAGATTTTAACGTCTGGTTAGTATGTTTAATGTTGTTCTCCACATCCTTAATAACATCCAAAACAAACCGATTCTTTTTACAACAAGTAGGTAAGCAAAATTTCTCTCCAAGAGAGAGAAGATTACGGACAGTGTCAGGGATGTCACCAGACGTGAGATTGACAAACCACTTCTCCCTTAGGTGATTCTCATTATCATTCTCGTTCAAATGAGAAGGCTTGATATTGATCTCCATTACACGCGATTTGTCAATAGTTTGTGGTTCTTTAAAAGAAAAACAATCACGAGAACGAGAACTAGAACTATTAACAATGTCACAGTTAGCAGAACGAGTCACAAAATAAGTTATGTGTTTTACTGAGTTGTTGTTAAAAGTCGTTACTTTCTTGTTAAGCCAAAGAATTTTTTTATCCATTTTTTCAAATTCAAAATGTTTAAATTTACAGAAAGAATTACTTTGAGTACTTGAGATATATACTTGAGATATACTTGAGTATATACTTGAGATATTAACTTAAGAAATCGACACAATGTTGGAAAATTAGTATTCAATTATGAAACTTCTTTTGTTTATAACTCGAAAATTAAAGCCGGCGGTAACATGTATAGGGAAAAGTTGTTCAGAATAACGTTCTTACCAACATATTTCAAGCTCATTGAAATCGGTGAGGAAGTCCGCTTTCTAAATAATTACCTACTTTTCTTTTGTAATTTGCGGTAAAAAATGGAATTCTTTCTCCGGGGGCAATGTCGTAATGTGTGTATTTTTGTATTTGTATTTGTAAGTGTTTGTGTTATATGTGCGTAGCAAGTCTTTCTTTTGTGTATAGGAAAGTGTAGGTTCTCTCTTGCGAAAATACTTTCGGGTTTTGTTTGCGTTGCAGTTCAAAAATCTAAAGTAGGGTTACTTAAAAGCTCATAAATAGCTTATAATTCTGGCCCAAAGAGCAATTTGATATCTGCAGTTTTAAGTGGGGGGCGCAGTCCAAAGGGACTCAGCCCCCCCACCGAAAACTTGGAATTCCTGCTCCGGTAAACGAGCTCAAAAATTTTAACCTGGTGGGTTCAAAAGCTCATAAATAGCTCGTAATTCTGTAATAAGCTTGAATCGATTCGGCCAAAGTAAAAGGTCTAGGTTCTGAAGGGTAGAATGTCGACGGTTGTCATAAAGCATCTAGTTTTCAACACACGTTACTATTCTGTGCAATATTCCATCATTATTCTGTCGGAAAAGCAAAGAAGTGCAGATTTCTAAACGTTTCATTTTGTGTCTTTTTTTTGTATTTAAAGTTTTCTCCATCTTCTTTACTTTTCGAATTAGTAGCCTGGGGAAATTAAAATAAAATACTCTGTACATATAGGTATATATACAATTTTTAATTACTTTAAGAATAAATATATGAATTATTACTACTTTACATAAACCTGGTGACTAGACATCCTGATGCATAATACAGTACAACCTTTCATTTCTTGATACAGAAACAATATAAAATGCGGAATAAAGATATGCAAGGTTATATCATACTGTAGAAATAACTTAACGCTAATGTAATTTACGATTGATGCAAACCATGATGCATTCTCTGACGTTGACTACCAACATAAATCACTTGCCTTCGTTCATCTGGATGAATGAGTTCATCCGTATTTTTCCATCGCCACTTCATTTCACTCTCTTTAACACGTCTATGATCGATGTAATTAATTACGCAACTCACTGGTATCCATATAATGGCGGTGATAATTATTACAGCACCTACTATATTATCTTTTAGAAACCGCATAACTTTATTGATATTGATGTCCTCAATAATGTCCCAAAATCGTTCTACTACATCTTGAATTGTTTTTTCACACATGCCCTATAACAAAAAAGAAAGAAAAAAAGGGAGAATATGATATATAATCTCTAATATGTACTACTACATAACTATTGTTGCAAGTTAAATTTAATTATAATACAGAGTGAGTCAGTTAAAATATTACAAATTTATGTTTCGGAAACAAAGCATTCTAAAGAAACATTTTTTATACAAATGTTTTGTAACTTCGAGAGAGACATAAATTGTCATTGCTGTGACTTTGGATAGTCGTTTGAAGATCACATACAGATCATCTTCAGTTTCTTAAATGGAAACTTTTAGTTTTTTTATTGCATATTCTTGTAGATTATCTCGAGAGCTTTTCGAACATTATAATAAAATATTTTTGATTAAATATTTTTTAAGTCTTAAGCTTGTAAGTTCCGTTATTGCTGGCATTAACATCACCCAAGATATAACACGCGGTTGCCTGGTCAGATTTACATTTCTGTTGTGTGTGTGCGTGTGCGTGTATGTGTGTAAGCAAAAGTAAAATAAAAATATATTTAAAGAATCTTTTCAGGCTCTGAAGTTTCTAAACTAATAAATATATATTCGGCCATGGGAGCCGTTCGCTAGGTGTTATGCGGAAATTATACGTGTATATATATCCATATATACGTGTTCACATGTAAATTTTTACACGTGAAATTCGAATTAAAATAACAATTCTAAAATTCATATTGGATGCTATACTTGCATCTCGTATATGAGAAATCCCAAATACCCNAATTCTAAAATTCATATTGGATGCTATACTTGCATCTCGTATATGAGAAATCCCAAATACCCCCCTAATTGAAATTAAATTTATATTGCGAAAAAAACTCCTCGGCCAGGAGTCGAACCTGGAATCTCCGGCTTTCCGTGCCGTCGCCTTTCCTATTCACGTGTAAAAATTTACATGTGAACACGTATATATGGATATATATACACGTATAATTTCCGCACAACACCTAGCGAACGGCTCCCATGACCGAAATACATAACAATATTAATAAGATTACATTAATAACAATAACGCATCAAACAGTATGCGTCACTGTCGGCCGATTCGAGAATGAGAGAATGATAATGCAGTGACTTGGACAACGACTATGAGTGTGTTGTATTAACATTCGAAGATGTTTTACAAGTTTAAACCGCATTAGTGTCATTTTTATATCGACGTTTCGTGAACATTTCAGCTCACTTCATCAGGATTTCCCGTAAAACATCTTCCAATATATATTTTCAAATTGGCTGGTTTAAAGAGGCGTACATGTTAATGATTCTAAGTAAATGTAACTACAGAACGGTTGAAATTATGTTCATGTCAGAGAATGTTTTTAAAAGAATTTGAAAGAATATTTTAAAGAATATTTTAGTAGAAGGTCATTATTTTGAACATCTTGGATAAATATTTTTTTATTTTACTTTTGCTTACACCAGAGAGACGATTGACAATGAGAGCGGCCATCCGAAATTCAGCATAAAGTTTTTTTACAGTATTGCTGGCATTAACATCACCCAAGATATAACACGCGGTTGCCTAGTCAGATTTACATTTCTGTTGTGTGTGTGTGTGTGTGTGTGTCTAAGCAGAGAGAAACCTGAGAACGACTATTCTATTGTAGTTTTTTTACGACGGTTTCAGCCGCTAGTTTTAGCGCCATATCCACAAAAGTAGATCTCAAAGCTCGTTCCACATTAAACGTAACTCGCAGGTCTCGTGGAACTGATCAATCACGTTGGTCGATTGACTGATTTGACTCTGCGATTGGTCAATTCCACGAGATCTGCTACTTGCGTTTGATGTAGAACGACCTTTGAGATCACTTTTGTGGATATGGCGCTAAACCCAGCGACTGAAACTGTCGTAAAAAAAACTACAATAGGATAGTCGTTCTAAGGTTTCTCTCTGCTTACACACACGCGCACACACACACATACATGCACACAACAAAAATGTAAATCTGACCAGGCAACCGCGTGTTATATCTTGGGTGATGTTAATGCCAGCAATACTGTAAAAAAATTTATGCTGAATTTTGACATTCCAAACAAGCGCCAATTCTTAGCACAATTTACTTATTTCTGTAGAAGCATTTTAGATTTCATGCAATAAATACGACACTAAACGTCATAGAAGAAAGATAGAATTAATTAAATTGTGCTAAGAATTGGCGCTTGTTCTTTGAAATGTCAAAATTCAGCATAAATTTTTTCTTATACAGTTTCCTTTTATAACCTCATTATATATTCATATATGTAGAATCATTTCTAAGCTTATGTACATATTTACAATGAACAAGCGCCATAAGTACGACAAAAAAAAGTCTAATGAGACATTCAGATTATGGTTTGACTATGGTGTAAGTATACAGGTGAGTTATTGCGCATAGAGACGGCAACGTAGTGAGAGCAGCCAATCACATTTTTGGCCAAAATTGTGCGCGATATTGAAACATAGAGTTGCAGTAAATACTTCTCGATGTCAAAGTAAAAAACAAAAAATATTGTAAATCATATTTATAAAGTGTACTGAATTTGACTTTTTCATTTCAAAACATCTTTCATCAAAATGTAGATTACATTGTAACGGAGCCGTGTTGCAATGCGGCTTGCCCAGCCTTCCGCCTGCCGGACAGCTCGGTCAGACTAGGATTCGGGTGAGGGGAAGGAAGAGATTGCGACACGTTCGGTTAATGCTGAAATGTACTGTGGCTATATTCTACTAATAAAAAGAGTGATTACAATTAATTACGCGGAGGTATCGTACCCTTACATTACGACGTCTCGTGGCTGTGATTGGCGCGCGCGGTTGTATCGGTGCTAGCCAGGTCGGTTGCTCACTTACTAAGAGGGAAAAACGCGAATATTTACAGACAGTAATCTTAATAATTACGGGATCGCGGGTATGCGCAATGGCGGGGAACGTCGGTCTCGTGGTACGCGGGTGTCCGCTGACGTGTGCGGGATGTCGCGTATCGACGCGGTGCGTGCGGTCGTCGAATATGGTCCCAGAACGGAGCCGTGAGGACGGCTAGCGGTGAGCTGTGAAAACGGCTGGCAGTGAGCCGTGAGAACGGCTGGCGGTAAGCCGTGAGAACGGCTGGCGGTAACGGTCGGTGTGCCTAGGACACGGTCGGTTCAGGATTCTCCCGAGTCAACTCCTCGGGAGGGAAATCGGACGGGAACCCTCCCGAGTCAACACCTCGGCGAGGAAGGATCGTTTTACCCGAGTCAGTTCCTCGGGGAAGTCGTCGGTATGCTCGAGTCAACTCTTCGAGCACGCGGTCTATGGGCTTAGGTGTCCTCCCGAGTCAACACCTCGGTGAAAAAGGAATGGTGATCCCGAGTCAACACCTCGGTAATCGGAGTCGGTATTCTTCGAGTCAGCTCCTCGAAGGAAGATCGGTTAGCACCTCCCGAGTTAGCACCTCGGTGGCCTAGGGATGCTCTCGAGTCAACACTCGGAGAATAGGAAAGAAAGGAACGATTTCTGAGCCGGTTTCGGCAATCTTATATACCCGGCGGGCTCCTAAGTCCCGTCCGGAGGGCGGCGTGCGGTGCGTAGGCCCGCGGGTGGGAAGCTATGCGCCGGCGGGGCGTTGTTCGCGGCCGCGGTGAGTTCGGTATCGGTAAGCGGCGCTTGAGTGTGTTCGCGTACTTCGGCGCGAATGCAATCGGTGCAGCACTTTGATGGCGTAGGGCGGGATAAAATGATGAAGCGGATAAAATATATTTAATATGTATAATGTGTATAACATAAAATATAATGCTGACGGATTTATCCCGTCACAACAACGCCCCGCCGGCGCATAGCTTCCCACCCGCGGGCCTACGCACCGCACGCCGCCCTCCGGACGGGACTTAGGAGCCCGCCGGGTATATAAGATTGCCGAAACCGGCTCAGAAATCGTTCCTTTCTTTCCTACTCTCCGAGTGTTGACTCGAGAGCATCCCTAAGCCACCGAGGTGCTAACTCGAGAGGTGCTAAATAAGAAATATATATATATATATATATATATATATATATACAGTCTCCCAGAATTGGTGTGACATCTCTCGTAGGCAGGTAGAAGGAGTAAAACTGAGTCGAAAAATCCTGAACCATTTTTTTTCTATTATTTATAATAAAGGAGTAATTATTGAGTAAATCAGGCCAATCAGCGCCGATCTTTAACCAGGCGCACGTCAGTGAGCCACGCGCCTAGTGTATGTGAGCGCTCCGCGCAGTTCACTGACGTGTGCCTGGCTAAAGATTGGCGCTGATTGGCCTGATTTACTCAATAAATTACTTCTTTATTACAAATAATAGAAAAACATGGTTCAGGACTTTTTGACTCAGTTTTACTCCTTCTACCTGTCTACAAAAGATGCCATACCAATTCTGGGACACGCTGTATATATATCTTACCACACTCAATGTTTCTATTTTTATTTAATTTACATGCATCAATCTATTGTTGTCTGATATACAAATCTTATGGAAATGTATAAAACGACACATTTTTAATTTCTGATTTAAAAATCCGACTTTTACAATACTAAATACAAGTCGGCATTATTCTGTTTGAAAGTAAAAAATAGAACAGATCAAATACTAACACGATTCTATGATTGACAGTTTCCACTACGTTGCCGTCATATTGCTTTACGATTTTGGCCAAATCTCTGATTGGTTGCTACTGCGCATTTTCGGAATACCTTATCTGTTATTCTTACACCATGGGTTTGACTCATAGACTTATATAATAGACGGAACATTCGTGTGAGGAGCTGAAGCTTCGTTAAAAAAGACAAAAATAGTCGTGGAGTAGTTAATATGGTTTTTATGTTCTTTAATTCTGGCGTGTAACATTCTGCCAGTTTGTCCTACATACGAGGCTTCACATTCACGGCACTTAATCTTATAACAACAGAAGGACGTGAGAGCAGAGGTAAAGGATCCTTAAGAACGTTGATAAATTTAGTCAGTTTGTGAATGCTATAAAAAGCTAAACGAGTAAGTGAGTCTTTTGGAAATATTTTTAAAAATTTTTCCGAAAAGTTATTGATGTAAGGCATGACAAACCAGTGACGCTGTGTATCATTAGAAATATTGTTAGATAAAAACCTTCTTAAGTCATTATTTTTATAGAAATTATGTTTCAGTCTAAGAGTAAAAATATCATATATGAAGTCCATCGGATAATTGTTATCAATTAATAAATTAAAAATAAAGTCAAAATTCTTGAAATGGAATTTAAGATGTGATAAAAAGAAGGCTCTGTCCACAAGACTGATGACCGTGCCTCTTTTTGGCAAATAGGATGGTTGGAAAAATAGTTCAGGTATCTACCAGAGAACGTTGGCTTATGATACCAGTCGTGTACTAATCTATTATTATTTTTGATAATAGTAATGTCTAAAAAATTAAGTCTATCTCCACCAACCTCCATGGTGAATTGAAGTCGAGGGTGATAAGAATTGTAACGATGTAAAACAGCATCAAATTGATCTTTAGGAACCATGAGAGCTATATCATCAACGTATCTGACATGTAAAGGTGAACAGAAGGAAAGAGAATCAAAAATAGATATTTCAAGATCCTGCATGACAATGTCTGCTAGAATCGGAGAGAGAGGAGAGCCCATAGGAGCACCAAAGGTCTGTTTGTAATATTTATTTGTAACGATGCTAATCGTTACGGCCGGGACCGACCATCCGTCCCGGCCCAAAAACGGCGCTTTGCGCCAAAATAAACGTATTAAAAATGCAGCATGTATGAAATACATGCTGCCGGCCTACGCGCCGCCCGCACCGCGCAANCCCCGCGCCNACAAGCGGCCTGCGCGCCGCCCGCACCGCGCGTTTCCCCGCGCCGACAAGTACCAGTTGTTACCGCGCCCGCATCGCGCGCCCCGCCGCGCCACGAAATAAGCAGCGACAAACAAACAAGTGTTTTTCCGCGCATCTTGTCAACCCCGCCCGCGGAAAACTGCGGGTATAAAAGCCGGGCCAAAAAACCGAGGAGATCAGATCTGCTCCGATCTCCGGATCTAACGAGTAGCACACAGGGAAGCTTCTTCTCGGTCGGGCAAACCGACAGCGACTCAGCGATCCGATCCTCACCGGAGAATCTCCGATTCTCCGCCGGGAAAACCGGCAATCATTCCGTTCGATCCGCTCCAGGGAAATCTCGTATTCTCTGCCGGGCACACCAGCGCATTCCGCTAGAGTCGCTCCAGTGAAACAAGCAAATAACGACACCGTTTTAAGCCGAGCAAGGAAGGCCGTCCGATTGACAAAGTCCGCTTTTCGTAAGAAAGCAACTTTCCTGTAATGTAAATATTTTTCCTGCGAACCCGATAAAACTCGGTTTTCAAAGTGTCACCGGATAACTCACTTTTTCGAAAGAAACCAATTTTCTGTAATATACAAATCTTTCCGGCGAACCTGCTAAAACTTGTTTTTCGAAGCGTCACGGCGTAACTTACTTTTTTTGGAAGAAAAGACTTTCTCTCGGCGTAAATACCTTTCCACCTTTACAGAACGCACTTGTCAAAGCCGCGCCGTTTAACCTTTTCGCTCCGGGGATTTTTCCTTTAAAATTGACCTCGCATTTTAGCTGAAAAAGTTAATAATAACCTGCTACCCCCCCTTCAAAGTTAATTTTAAAAGTCAAAGAAGTAACCAGGATTTTTTTCAATTTTTTTCCTAAATTTAGTGCATTAAATTGACCTTATAAACATCTATTACGTTCGCTTTTCTTGCTGGTCCATATATGGACCAGTCCCGGAGCGAAAAGGTTAAATCCCTTTCCGTGTGTAAATATTTTTGTTCCAAAATCTGAATGAACGCGATTGAATCACGCATCGCCACTCGAACCGCGGTTACCGACGCTTATCTTAATTTCTACTGATTGTTTTATTTTGTTGTAAATATTTTTTTTTGTGTTAAATAAATTCTAGTATTTTTGTTACTCAAGAATTTATCAAGTTCACTCTATTCTTACCTTACCTGGATCCCGGCGAGCTATTCCGCAGCGAATTAAACTAAACTAAATTAACTAAAACGGAATAAGCCTCATAAAAAAAGCAGGATCGTTACATATTATTAAACAGAAAAAAAGTGAAGTTAAACACAAGATTGATTGCTAAAAAAAAGTCTTTAGGTAAACTTGTATTATGTGTTATTAAATGCCATCTCTTTTCCAAACCACTAATTACAAGTTCGATGGGAATGTTAGTGAAAAGAGATACAACGTCGAGTGAAAGAAGCTCAAACGTTTCAGCAAAAGTTACATTAGAAATTAAACTAGCAAGGTGGAAGCTATTATAAACAAATCTCGACGGAGGTTCAAGATTTTTTGAAATTATTTTATGTAAAAATATTGCAANATTATGTAAAAGACTATTAATTGAGGAAATGATGATCCTGAGAGGATTGCCATGTTTATGGATCTTTGGGACTCCATAGGCTCTAGGAAGGATAGTAAGAGACTTATTTAAATTTTTGTAAGTTCCGTGATGTAATCGCGAGACTTCCATCTCTTTATCAACTCTTTGAGCGAACTCAACATAGAGTTCACTGGGTTCTTTTTTACATGAGCATACGTGCTGGTATCAGAAAGCATATCTTCCATTCGATTCGTGTACAAGTCTCTATCTATGGCAACAACCGCATTTCCCTTGTCAGCTCTTGTAAATGCAATAGAAGAATGATTTTTTATAAACTGATGAGTGAGTTTTTGAGCTTGGATAATTTCTCCATTGTATAAAGAATTAGTAAATTTAGAGACTCTCATTTGTTTAAGAGTAGAGACAAATCGATTACGACATTCTATTTTATTATTATTGTTTAAATGTTTAATATTATTTTCAAAATTCTTAATCAATTCGAATGTAAGTTTGTGATTATTGTCTGGTGGAAGACAAAAATTCTCTCGCCTAATTGTAACAAACCAGTGACTTCAGTAGGTATATAAGTATAAGTAAGGTTAATGAACCAATTTTTACGTGGTTCTAATAATGTTCTTGAGTGTGTTTGAAAATTTAAGTTTATTGTGTAAGTAGGCTGTTCAGTAGTAGGTAAAGCAAAGGAAAACTTGAAAGAATTATGTGTGAAAAAACGGTTAGAAGACGTAATAACAATTTTTTGAGGAGGCTGGTCATGAGAAGTTACAAAATATTTTAAGTTTTTTATATGATGTCGTCTAATCGATTTCTGCCTTAGCCAAGCAATTTTATTAGTCATCCTTCTATTTTCACAGAAATGAAATTTATCCAATTTTGATAATTGAGTGGTGAAAAATTCTTTATAGAGCTGAAACGGCAAGGTATGTATGATAGATTTATTGATGACAAATATTTTGTTGAGAATAAATGAGCGGTATCTATAAAGGTCGATGATCTCAAGCCGTAGAGTGCTGCGCGCAAAGAGTGATCGTTTGTTGTCAAAAATACATCGTTGTTCGTAATTGTAAAAGGTGACTCTCGGAAAGCAACACGAACGATAGTATAAATATTGCGGTAATAAATCTTGTTTCTTGCAAGATTTCAAGAATAAAATACGATTATGTATTTTCACAAGTTCTCTATTCTGTTTTATCCAAGATTTTAAATCAAAAACAATAGATTTACCAAAACGCTTGTATAAAAATTTAAAAAAAGAATTATGATGTTGTAAATGTCGTATACTTCCGCCAACGATAATAAATATGTAAAGATATATGTATATAGCTTCAAGAATTTTTAATAAACAAAGGTATTATGGCTATTGAAGCAAACACTGATGTCGATGTGTAAATAGTTGAATCAATTTATTGAAACTTAGTGCAAAACGTTTTCGACCTTGTATTAGGTCTTTCTCAATGCATTTCTACAATTATAAAATTAATGTACAATCCAATTAATAAAATTTAAAAAAAAATTTAAAAATTGCAGAGTAAATATATTATATAAATGTCACTTACAAAATACTGTAGTAAAATACGTCGCACAGTGCTGTCAAGAATGTTCAAGTCGCACAAGCAGACCCGACCAACACTTTACAAATAGAATAACGCGACTGAGAAACAGAGTGTGTATTTGAATAGAAGTCAAATCCGCAAACCACATGACACAAATTTTTTTTTTAATTTTATTAATTAGATTGTACATTAATTTTATAATTGTAGAAATGCATTGAGAAAAACCTAATACAAGGTCGAAAACGTTTTGCACTAAGTTTCAATAAATTGATTCAACTATTCACACATCGACATCAGTGTTTCAATAGCCATAATACTTTTGTTTATTGAAAATTCTTGAAGCTATATACACATATCTTTAATTTAACATATTTTTTAACTTACATTTTCTCTAAATTAAGTTATCTTTAATTAACAAGTTGTTCATGCTTTAGTGTAACCAACTGTTGTTGTTTCTGTGGTTGTGGACGCAAAAAATGAGCCTGCACTTCTTTATTGTTTTGACTAAAATATTATATAAGATTAATACAGAGGTTAAGAGAGATATACATCTACTCTCTCTTGTAGTGAAGAAGATATATATATTATTATATGGTGCGTGCGCCGCTCTCCTGCATCTTTTTATGTAGACTCGTTCCCTAAATCCATCTTGTTACGCTAAGTATCGTAGCATCCTAAAAGCCAGTCAACAATAAAAGTAACCTTACATCACACACACCTCCTTGCTTTTATTGATTCTCGATTTCTAGAAGTTTCTTTACATTTTTTAGCAACCTTGGTCCTGATAACGCTTTTGTTAGACAGTCTGCTGTCATTACATTACTCGCTACATGAAATATTTTTATATTTTCTTTGCTCACTGCTTCTTTTACATAACAAACAACTCTTCCTGTTCAACAACTTTGACCTACCTACACTTAAAACTTCCACCTTTTGCTAACTTAACAGTATTTAAGTTATCACATTTTATCACCTTGGATAGTCCTTTTCCTAATCCAATTTCAACCAACAGATTTGTACTCCATATTAGTTCTTTTACACCTTCCAAGACAGCTTCAAGCTCTCTGTCGGTGGATGACAGAGCAACTGTCGTTTGTTTTTTGCTCCTCCAGTTAATCAAGTCTCCATTTCTGTATATAAGCAATCCAGTAAAAGATTTGGCATCTTGAGTGCTATCCCATGACGCATCTGCTTCGCACTTAACTTCTTGAGGGCAATTTTTGTTTTCACATATTAAACGATGGCTGATGGTACCCTTCAAATATCTTAAGATTCTCTTTAGTGCCGCCATGTGCATTATTTTTGGATCTTTGCTGAATTGCGACAGGCAAGTTACCGCATGTGATATATCCGGTCGCACATGTACACTTAAATACATCAATCTTCCTACTAGTTCTTGATACTCTTCTTTGTTATAGCATTCACTGTTTTCATCATTTTCCATTTTTACATTAACATCAATTGGCGTGACTGCTGAGTTACATTCTTTCATTCCATACATTTCAAGTAATTTTTTGATATAATCTTTCAAATGTATTTCAATACGTCCCTCACTGTTCGAGTTGCACTCCTAGAATGGTTCTTGACTCACCTAAGTTTTTCATCTCTACCTCTTTGCTTATTTCTTTCATGTATTTCTTTTCAAATTCTTCATTGCTTGATATGATCATTATATCGTCTACATGTATTCCACAATACAGATAATTATTGTCCTCTCTTTTATAAAACAAACAGGGATCTTCTTTGCATTGCACTAATCCACTTTTAAGCAACACCTTTGTAAGATATTCGTTCCAACATTGTCCTGCTTGTTTTAATCCGTATATACTCTTCTTTAGTTTGCATACGTTGTCATCTTCTGTTTCATATCCTTTCGGCACTTCCATATATATCTCTTCTGTCAAATTTCCATGTAGAAAAGCTGTCTTTACATCATACAATTTTACCTTTCTCCCTTTTTCGGCTGCAATGCTAAACAATATTCTAAACAATATTATATTGTTTCTAATCGTATCACTGGTGCGAACGTTTCAGAGTAATCGTATCCTGGACGTTGTCCACAACCCAAAAACTTTGTACCGTTTTTTATCAGTTGTGGGATCTTCCTTGATGTTAAACACCCACTTGCACTTTACTATTTTCTTGTTCTTCGGGCAGGGTACAACTTCCCATACTTTGTGTTTCTTCATTGCACCTATTTCTTCGTCCATTGCTCTTTTCCAAATTTTCCAGTTTTCTGTTTCCTTTGCCTGTTCTATATTTTTTGGAATCTCTTCGTCCATGGTTAACATTGTACTTTGTCTCTTCTTTATCCTTTCTGATCTAACTTCTACTCCTTCCATGGTTTGCTTCTCAATATTTTTTTAAATTTGTCTTTGTAGTTGCAAAGCTTCATTTGTTGTACCTTTTGGTCGTTCCCTGCTTTTTATCTGAATTTGTTGTTCTTGAACTATTACCGGCTCGTCCTCATTTTCAGTTTCCAATATTTCTTCATCTGTTTCACCCTCTATTGCATCTTCGTAGACATAACTTTTGTGTTGTATCTTCCATGTTGTCTTCATGAAGTTCGCTTTCTTCATCTTCTGTGTCATATTCTTGTATTTTATTTTTTACATCTTCTATGTCTTCCTCACTTATAAAACTTTCTTTATGTTTATCTTCGGCATCTATTCCGAAGATAATCACATTGTTTGTGTTCTTGTTATATTTTGTTTCGTTGTTTTTCAACAATTCTGTTCCATTTTTGCTCTCATCGAATTTCACGTCACATTCGTTTCTTACTTTTTCTCTTTCGGGGACATATACTCTATAGGTGTTGTTTTTGCCATATCCTATAAATACATCTTTCAAGGTTTTTGGTCCAAATTTATTCGCTAATCCTTCTTTATTTAGTATATAGGCAACGCAGCCGAATCTTTTTATATAGCCTATATTTGGCACTCTTCCATGCCATAATTCATATGGAGTTCTTTCATGTACATCAGATTTTACTCTATTTTTTATATGAGCTGCTGTACAGGGTGTTACATTTACATACAGGTCAGTACGACGGATTGCCTACTGTTCCACTGGCAGGCGCGCACGTCCAAGCGTGTACTTCAAGTCTTAGCAATGTGATTAAGTTTTTCCGATGAATTATTTTACCAAAATATTCAAAAATATAAATATAAAAAAATCATAATAGACACAAGCGGATTAATTAAAAAACTAAGTAAGTGTGTAAAAAAATAATAAAACAAACTTTTCCTAAAATTTTGTAATCTTTTTTTAGCGTTGGAATCTTTTTGACAGAAGTTAAAAATTTCAAAAAGATAATATTTAATTATATGATGTAATAAAATCTTTTTTTATTAGAAAACAAGCAATTATTATTGTTTTAACATATAAATATTCTAAGTATAAGAAGAAACTTAACTCAAAAATTCTTTAAGTATATTTACATAATTATTTTTTTATTATCTTAATAATTTTCTTTTAAATAATTAATTAAGTTATTCTAATCCTTTTTGGTAAACGGTTTTTTACTAATCCTATAAATTCCTGACACTTACGTCCGCCGCGATTTTTTATTGGTTTAAATGTTGCAAGAACTTTGTAACGTTTCATGGAATTTTATTCAATATCCTAAATTAAAACAATACCATTAGTTCTGATATTTTTTATTTTTTAGTTTTTATTTATTTTAAAGTGAATAATTGAGAATCATCTCGGGCTCTAATTCGTTCAAAATTAATATAATGTAAAGTCTATAAAGAGCCTTTGCGGGATGTTGTGCGTGAAAATATGACTGTGCACTAGGGTGGACCTTAGTTATACGTGATAAAAAGTTTTTTGCTAAATTTTTTTTGGGACACCTCCTAGAATTATGCCATTAGTTAAAAAACTAACTTATGCAAAATTTGAAGTTGAACGGACAATCGGAAAACGTGCCGCATCGAATTTGAAAATTTTTTTATTCTTGTAACTCATTTTTCTCTACTATTGT